>NC_053436.1:27406986-27485745 GCF_007990345.1 Gossypium hirsutum
TTAGGAAAGCTAAATTAAAAAACAAATTATTGAAAGGGACTCATAAGGTGAAAATAAATGAGATGTATGGACTTATATGGGCACTAGGGGATAGATTCGGCCCTTAAAGGATGTGTACCAAAACTTGGTGTATTTGTGTTTTGTGGATAAAGACTAATGTGAAGTGCAATATTAGGGTAAAAATGTATTACCCATTTATGCGTTATAGACTAAATTGAATGAAATATGTTAATTAAGGCTTGCAAGCTACTTTAAGGTGAAATGTAATTAGTATTGATTCGGTAATATCTGTTGGGGACAGCAGCAGTAAGGTGATTTTGGAAAATCGCCATAATTTGTAGGAGTTGAATTAGAAGCTGAGTGAATTATGTCATTAAAGCTTGAAGAGTCTATTTTCTTACAAAAGAAACTATGAAAACAAAAGAGTTACCGATCTTGAGATATTTGAAGTATTGTGGGGCTGAGTCAAAATGACTACTAGATTCCCTGTTCTGTTTTTAGAAAATCATTATAAATTGTACAAAAATGATTATAAGATAAAATTTATATGCTTAGACTCCTTAATGAGTCTAGTTTCAAATGAGATCAAATACAACACATTTTGAATTCTGTAAAATGAGAAATTTGATTCGTAGTGAAGAGTGGTCAGAATAGTCAAACAGTGAAACAGGGGAAACTTTAAGAAAAATCTGGTATTGATTGGCCAAGCCAAAAATTCTGAAAATTTTATGGATGGAAGATATACGAGTCTATATTCAGGGAAAATTAACGGCTAGTGATTTGGAGTTTTGTAGCTCCAGTTATAAACAATTTAGCGACTACTGCTCAGGAAAACAGCTCGTAGTGAATATGTGATTTAGTTGTAAACATTAATGAAAATTTGCCAATGAGTTATTTATTGACTATTATAAAGCTTACTATAATCTATGTGTGTGAAAGTCAAATCAATATTTATATTATTCTGAAAGTAATACTTGAATAGTCGATTAATGACTATTTTAAATTATTGATTTGGCTCAAGGAGTTAAAGGAGGTAAATCGAGCAAAGGCAAAGAAAAGGTTATCGAGTAGTCGAGTTGGAACCGTCTTACCCAACACGAGGTAAGTCATTAAGCATGTAGTTGGTATTATTTCAATGGTCATAATGTTTATGTATCGATGCTAATGGAATGAATAAATATACATATATATATATATGTGCATGTACGTATGTGATGATGAAATTGTTGAATGAAAGAAAAGAGGTAGATGTACTGAGTTGTTGATCTCGGCACTAAACGTGCGGGATAACCATTTATGACCATGAGATTGGCGCTAAGTGCGCGGGATTAAATTGTACAGCACTAAGTGTGCGATTTGACTACGTTGCACTAAGTGTGCGAAATGAATATGATGCACTAAGTGTGCGAATTGACCGTGCGGCACTAAGTGTGCGAGTTTGACTATGTAGCACTAAGTGTGCGATTTGATTATGTAGCACTAAGTGTGCGATTTGATTATGTAGCACTAAGTGTGCGAGTTGATTATATAGCACTGAGTGTGCGGACTCGATATATATTCGTGAATCATTATGGACACTATGTGTGCGACACTATTGAGTCGATCGCGGACAGCGGATCGGGTAAGTGTCTTGGGTACATGGCTAATAGGTGCTATGCTTATACTTGGTGTTGAGCTCGGTAAGTTTGAACCTATGTGACAAATATACTTGAAGTCACGTACATAAAATTTATCGTAGGATGGGTGAAAGGCCGTTTATTCGTTTGATTGTAACGAAAATAAATTGATTTATGAAAATGCTTCAATGTCCTATTGATGAGTATATGGAATGTGAATGCATGAATTGATATGAAATTGAATTGATAGGTTGGAGGAACTATGGTATGGTTCGGAATGGATGGAGTAATTAGCCTCGTTCCATTTTGTTTTCTCTTGTGATAATGTTATTGATGGATGGTAGTGCATAGCTTATGACTTACTGAGTTATAAACTCACTCGGTGTTTCCTTGTCACCCATTATAGGTTGCTTGGACTCATCTATTTTTGCGTGGTCGGGCCGTCATCGAAGTCATCACACCGGATAGCAAGTTTTGGTACTTTCTTCTTAGTTGGCTTAGAAGAACATTTTGGCATGTATAAGCTATTACGTTGTGTTTGAACTTTGGCATGTAAACTTTAAGCCATGCGAAAATGGCACGAATGTTCGATTGAGTTGGATCAAGGGTAGGCATGAAATGAACCTAGTTACTTTCGTAACAGATGCTGGCAGCAGCAGTGTCATGAGATTGAAAAATCACTAAAAATAGTAGGAGTGGAATTAATTGATGAATAAATTATGTAAGCGAAGCCCGATGAGTCTGTTTTCATGAGGAAGTAACGAAAAGATCATATGGGCAGTATATTAAGAGATAATCAGATTTTGTGGGACAGGTCCAGAACGGTTTCTGGATTCCCTGCTCCGACTTTGGAAATTCATTACAAATTAACCAGAGATAATTAGGGGTCGTACCATATATGTACAGATTCCTCTCTGAGTCTAGTTTTCATAGAAACAAACGGCATCAGTATTGAAGCCCCGTGCAGGGAGATATTCAAGTCGTAATGGGCAAAGGTCAGTGTAGTCGACCCCTGCAACTTGGGAGATTTTGACTAATAAACTGTACTAATTGGCCCAACCAAAAATTCTAGAAAAAAATACATAGATGGGCACATGAGTCTAGTTTCGGAGAAAAATTACGAAACTGATTTTCGAGTTACGAAACTCAAGATATGATTTTTAAAACAACTAGTACACAGATTGGGCAGTGTCTGGAAAATAAATTTTGTAAGGGGTTAAAGCCAGTTAACACCTCGTGTTCGACTCCGGTGTCAGTTTCGGGTTCGGGGTGTTACATTTTATTGGTATCAGAGCTATGGTTAGTCGGTTCTAGGACTACCATAGCGCGTATGAGTCTAGCTATACATGCCGAATGTTAATGTTTAAATGTGTGATGACTTCCGACGGTTGAAATGTTTTTGTTTTGATTAGTAAATGGACCCCGGTGAAGAAAGAACCCTAGCGGATGACGTTGAGAGCGTAGCGGCTGCTCCTGCACAAGGGACACCGCCTGTTGAACCTCAGTCATCTGCGAATAATCAAGGTGAGGGGGCTAAACAAGCCTTCTTTACCATGATGAATGAGTGGGTCGCGCAATATGCCCAAACCAACCCGGCTGTCCAACAATTCCCAAATTTGAATAATCCACCCCAAGAGCCTGTAAGGCCATCAGTCGCTGATCCTGTGAGGCTGAGTAAGCCACCTGTATACTTGATTAGGAAGCGTGGGGCTGAGGAGTTCAAGGCCATAGTAACTGATGATGCCGAAAGGGCCGAGTTCTGGCTTGATAATACCATTCGGGTGTTCGATGAATTGTCATGCACACCCGATGAATGTCTAAAATGTGCCGTATCCTTGTTGCGAGACTCAGCTTACTATTGGTGGAGGACCTTGATTTCCATAGTCCCGAACGAGCAAGTAACTTGGGACTTCTTTCAAACGGAATTCCGGAAGAAATTTATTAGCCAACGGTTCATTGACCAGAAGCGTAAGGAGTTCTTGGAACTCAAGCAAGGCCGTATGACTGTATCTGAATACGAACATGAATTCGTAAGACTTAGTAGGTATGCCCGGGAGTGTGTAGCTGATGAGGTTGCTATGTGCAAAAGATTCGAGGAAGGATTGAATGAAGATTTAAAGCTACTAATGGGTATTTTGGAAATAAAAGAATTCGTAACACTAGTCGAACGAGCCTGCAAGGCGGAAGAACTTGGAAAGGAGAAGAGGAAGGCTGAATTTGAAGCTAGAGATTATCGTAAAAGATCGACGGGTAAAGCTCCGTTCTCAGCTGTAAAGAAGTTCAGGGAGGACATTAATAAGTCGAGGGCGACTGCGGGAATTTCCATCAGGGCAAGACCATCGATGGGCTCCCGAGCTACTTTGGTAGCTAGTGTGGGCAATAATCGTCACGAGAAACTTGAATGTCCCCAATGTGGAAGACGACACCTAGGTGAATGTTGGGGCAAGTCTACTAGCAGGGCCTGTTACGGATGCGGTTCGAAGGACCACCTCATTAGAGATTGCACGGAGCTGGATGAGAAGAATAAGATTCAAGGTGCAAGACCTAGTGGAGTGACATCTAGAGGTAGACCACCGAGAATTTTTGGAGGCAGGGGTGGTAGTCAGAGGGGGGCTTCTGATACGGCCGATCGCGCCGAGAACCGTGCTCCTGCTAGAGCATATGCCATTCGCGCACGAGAGGAGGCATCCTCCCCCGACGTCACCACTGGTACCTTCACTCTCTTTGATACTAATGTGATTGCATTGATTGACCCTGGTTCTACTCATTCATATGTATGCGAAACCTTAGCAACCAGTAAGACTCTACCTGTTGAGTCTACTGAGCTCGTAATTCGAGTATCAAACCCTTTGGGCCAATGCGTACTTGTTGATAAAGTGTGTAAGAGATGCCCTCTAATAATCCGAGAATCCTGTTTTCCGGCCGATTTGATGCTTTTGCCGTTCGACGAGTTTGATGTTATTCTTGGTTTGGATTGGTTAACCGCGCATGATGCGGTTGTGAATTGCAAAAGCAAGACTATCGATTTGAGGTGCGCAAATAACGAAATAATCCGAGTTGAGTCTGCGGACTTAAGGGGTTGCCAGCTGTAATATCAGTAATGTTGGCCCAGAAATATGTAAGGAAAGGGTGCGAAGCATACCTCGCGTATGTACTTGATGACAAGGAGTTAGAAAAGAAACCCGAATCGGTGCCGGTGGTCTGTGAATACCTGGATGTTTTTCCTGAAGAGTTACCGGGATTGCCACCTGTTCGGGAGGTAGAGTTTGGTATTGAGCTTGTACCTGGAACTACGCCTATTTCGATCGCTCCGTATCGTATGGCACTAACCGAGTTAAAAGAGTTGAAAGCTCAGTTGCAAGAATTGACGGATAGAGGTTTCGCTCGACCGAGTTTCTCACCTTGGGGTGCCCCAGTATTGTTCGTGAAAAAGAAGGACGGAACCATGAGGTTGTGCATTGATTATCGTCAACTGAATAAAGTGACGATAAAGAATAAGTATCCGTTACCGCGTATTGATGATCTGTTCGATCAATTAAAGGGAGCATCGGTGTTTTCAAAGATAGATTTGAGATCGGGTTATTATCAGTTGCGGATTCGAGATTCGGACGTACCCAAAACTGCTTTCAGAACGAGGTACGGTCACTACGAGTTCTTAGTGATGCCGTTCGGGCTCACTAATGCCCCTGCGGTGTTTATGGATTTGATGAATCGGATCTTCAGGCCGTATTTGGATCGGTTCGTAGTTGTGTTTATTGATGACATCTTGGTCTATTCAAGAGATGAGACCGAACATGCTGAGCATCTGAGGCAAGTGTTGCAAATTTTGTGGGATAAGCAGTTATATGCTAAGTTCAGTAAGTGTGAGTTCTGGTTAAGAGAGGTTAGCTTCTTGGGTCATGTGGTATCCGCATTGGGTATTCGAGTTGACCCGAGCAAAAATTTCAGCCATACTTAACTGGAAGCCTCCGAGAAATGTTACCGAAGTCTGGAGCTTTCTAGGGCTCGCCGGTTATTACCGACGATTTGTCAAAGGTTTCTCGATGATAGCCACACCAATGACGAAGCTACTTCAGAAGGATGTTAAGTTCGAATGGACGGAGAAATGTCAGAAAAGCTTCGATCAACTGAAAACTCATCTGACTGAAGCTCCAATTTTGGTGCAACCCGAATCGGGTAAAGAGTTTGTAGTTTATAGTGACGCATCCCTACTTGGGTTGGGTTGCGTATTGATGCAGGAAGGTCGAGTTGTGGCCTATGCGTCGAGACAATTGAAGCCACACGAGAGAAATTATCCGACCCATGATCTCGAACTAGCCGCCATTGTGTTTGCATTGAAAATATGGCGACATTATTTGTTTGGTGAGAAGTGCCATGTGTTTTCGGATCACAAAAGTCTCAAATATTTGATGACTCAACGAGACTTGAATCTGCGACAAAGACGTTGGCTTGAGTTGTTGAAAGATTACGAGCTTGTCATTGATTACCACCCGGGAAAGGCTAATGTGGTTGCGGACGCCTTAAGCCGGAAATCACTGTTTGTTTTGCGAGCGATGAATGTACACTTGTCTGTTCTACCTGACAATGTGTTAGTAGCTGAATTAAAAGCCAAACCATTATTGACTCATCAAATTCGTGAAGCTCAGAAAGTCGATGAGGAATTGGTTGCAAAACGAGCTGAGTGTGTTCCGAACAAGGAATCGGAGTTTCAGATTGATGATGATGGTTGTTTGAGGTTTAGAAGTCGTTTGTGCGTTCCAAGGAATTCGGAACTCATTCCGATGATACTGAACGAAGCCCATTGTAGCCGAATGTCAATTCACCCGGGGAGCACGAAAATGTACAACGACTTGAAACGTCGGTTTTGGTGGCATGGTATGAAACGAGACATCTCCGACTTTGTTTCGAGATGTTTAATATGTCAACAAGTGAAAGCGGAACATCAAGTGCCTTCAGGGTTACTTTAGCCGATCATGATACCCGAGTGGAAATGGGATCGAGTCACAATGGACTTTGTGTCCGGACTGCCATTGTCAGCAAGTAAGAAGGATGCGATTTGGGTTGTTGTTGATAGGCTGACTAAGTCGGCTCACTTTATCCCCGTGCGTACGGATTTTTCATTGGATAAACTAGCCGAATTGTATGTTTCACAGATTGTGAGATTACATGGAGTACCTATTTCTATCGTGTCGGATAGAGATCCGAGATTCACCTCGCGATTTTGGGAGAAATTGCAAGAAGCTTTGGGTACCAAGCTGCATTTTAGCACCGCTTTTCACCCCCAAACCGATGGTCAATCCGAGCGGATAATTCAGATGCTTGAGGATATGTTGAGATGTTGCATCCTCGAGTTTAGTAGTTCATGGGAACGGTATTTACCTTTGATTGAATTCGCTTACAACAATAGTTTTCAATCAAGTATTAAGATGGCACCTTACGAGGCTTTGTACGGGCGTAAATGCCGCACACCATTGTTTTGGACTGAGCTTGGTGAAAGTAAAATTTTCGGAGTTGATTTGATTAAAGATGCCGAACAGAAAGTAAAGGTGTTATGGCTCGAACACGGGATCGAGGAAGCTACTTGGGAAACCGAGAGCTCGATGAAAGAACGATATCCAAACCTATTTACCGGTAAGATTTTCGGGGACGAAAATTTCTTAAGTGGGGGAGAGTTGTGACAGCCCAAAATTGACCCTAGTCGGGAAGTGGTTTCGGGACCGCTAAACCGAGTCACCGAAAGGTTTGAATGTGATGTTTACTATCTAGAATATGTAATCATGAATGTGTGAAAATTTCGAGCTTCGATTTAGTCGATTGCATGTGAATTTAGTCAATAGGACTTATATGAGAAATTTTAAAAATGAGATAGGTCAATGCATGAGGACCTATTAGTGCATGTGGAAGAAAAAGGGGACTTGCATGTCAAATTCCCCCTCCCTAATATGTAGTGGCCGGCCATGCTATGGGTGGAAACATGTCACCAACATGTTGTGTTAGTGATGTATGGTAAGGAAAATAAAATATTAAGCATGATAATTAAAATAAATTAAAGAAAGGAATTAAACAATGAAAAGGAAGGGTGATGAAAAAAAATGGTCTCATCCATACCCCCCCTTGTTGCCGTGAGTTGAGGAAAGAAAACAAAAAAAAAATGTGTGTGTTCATTCTTGAACACCTTTGGCCGAATAGAGGAAAGAAAGGAAGGGGAAGAGCTTGAGAAAATCGGCTATGGTGGTTTGCTAGACTAAGGTATGTTTGATGTTGTTCTTGAGATGCATGCATGTTTTAGTAGTTGACTTGAGTTCTAAAAACCCATGGTTCAATTTTGTGGATTGATGATGATTTTGTGTTTTGCCATTGATGAGTGCTTGAGCTTTTTGATAGTTGTTGATGAAAAGTGAAAGATATGTTAAAGATTAATATGTTTTGTGTTGAAGTTTTTGGTGATTTTGAGTAGTTAGGGCTAAATTACAAAAACAAATTTTTGAAGGACTCAAAGGTGAAATAAATGAGATGTATGGACTTATATGGGCACTAGGAAGATTCGGCCCTTAAGGAGTGTGACCAAACTTTGTGTATTTTGTGTTTTGTGGAATAAAGACTAAATTGTGAAAGTGCGAAATATTAGGGGTAAAAATGTAATTTACCCATTTATGCGTTATTAGACTAAATTGAATGAAAATATGTTAAATTAAGGCTTGGCAAGCTAGCTATTAAGGTGAAATGCTAATGTTAGTATTTGATTCGGTAATAATCTGTTTGGGGACAGCAGCAGTAAGGTGATTTTGGAAAATCGCCATAATTTGTAGGAGTTGAATTAGAAGCTGAGTGAATTATGTCATTAAAGCTTGAAGAGTCTATTTTCTTACAAAAGAAACTATGAAAACAAAAGAGTTACCGATCTTGAGATATTTGAAGTATTGTGGGGCTGAGTCAAAATGACTACTAGATTCCCTGTTCTGTTTTTAGAAAATCATTATAAATTGTACAAAAATGATTATAAGATAAAATTTATATGCTTAGACTCCTTAATGAGTCTAGTTTCAAATGAGATCAAATACAACACATTTTGAATTCTGTAAAATGAGAAATTTGATTCGTAGTGAAGAGTGGTCAGAATAGTCAAACAGTGAAACAGGGGAAACTTTAAGAAAAATCTGGTATTGATTGGCCAAGCCAAAAATTCTAGAAAAAAATACATAGATGGGCACATGAGTCTAGTTTCGGAGAAAAATTACGAAACTGATTTTCGAGTTACGAAACTCAAGATATGATTTTTAAAACAACTAGTACACAGATTGGGCAGTGTCTGGAAAATAAATTTTGTAAGGGGTTAAAGCCAGTTAACACCTCGTGTTCGACTCCGGTGTCAGTTTCGGGTTCGGGGTGTTACACATACCGAACTATGCTATAGTTCCTTAGACCTTTCGGTTCAATATCATACCAAGTACTACATCAACATTTCATATGCTACTCAACATGATATTTGAGGCATTTTCCATGGATGATTTCATTCTCGTTACATTCATGCAACTAAATGACATTCCCTCTATTCCACGATGAATCTTATGTACGTGACTTCAAGTATAATTATCACATAGGTTCAAGACTTACCAAGAAAAATTCCAAATATAAACATAACGTCTATTAGCCACAAACTCAAGACACTTACTCGTTCCTCTGTCTGTGATCAACTCAATAAGGTCGCACCCTTAGTGTCAATAGTGATTCAAAAACATATAGTAAGTCCGCACACTTAGTGTTATATAATCGAACTCGCACACTTAGTGCTATACAACTTGAACCCGCACACTTAGTGCTATACAATTTGAACCCGCACACTTAGTGCCAATTTCATGATCATAAATGTTTACACCCGCAGACTTAGTGCCGAAATCAACAACTCAATACATCTCACCTCCTTTCTTTTTCATTCAATACTTTCATCACCCCATGCATACATGTATATATATATTTATCATTCCATTCAGCATAATTACATAGACGTTATAACCATTTAAATCAATACAAAATATATGCTTAATGACTTACTTGTGTTGGTTAAGATGGTTCCAACTCGGCTACTCGATGATCTTTTCTTTGCCTTTGCTCGATTCTCCTCCTTTAACTCCTTGAGCTTAATCAATAAATCAACTAGTTTAACCGCCTTGCTAAATATTTACAATCCAATTACACATGCATATGTATGTTAGTATATTCGGCAATCACCCTTACTAATCACCCATTTAGTCGATTGTAGGGAATTAAATATAATATCTCTAGGATGTACTCTACATGGCCGAATATACCATGTTAGTTTTTTAACATTTCCTATGTAATTACATATAGGTTTTTACACCTTAAGTTTCACACATTTCACCTTTTAATGCCTATTGCTCATCCCTTTGATCTTAACCTAAATGACAACTCCCTCTCCCCATATCTCAACCGAATTATCCATAACATCAAGACTAAAATTTTGCACCTTGAACTTCATACATTTATAAAAACTTCCATAACTCATTCGGCCCTATCAAGAACCATTTAACATGCTAGGAAAATAATCATAGAGGAAGAAGTTAACATTCTCAATAAACTCACCTTTTGACCGAATGTACAAGGAGCCTCTAAACTACTCATCCAAAATCTCTACCCTATTCTAAGACTTAGTCATTCGGTATATAGCCCAAATCACCATGAAAAATCTCAACTTTCTTGACATTACCAAGAGTGCATCCACAATTTAGCTTAGCATATTATAAATCCAAATCAAAAAATTCAAAGCTTACCTCCTATAGCTAAAGATGAATGCCGACTTGCTCTAGGTAAGTTCCCCTTATTTTTCTTCCTTATTTCGGCCTTGGCAAGATGGAGAAGAAGATGAACACTCCTCTTCCCTTTTTCTCTTTTATTCAATTTTATTATAATTATTTTAAGCCATTTGTTAACTAAACAAAACATATTAAATTAGAATAAGTGGAGCACCATCACCCCTTGGCCGGCCACTCTTCATCTTTTGGGTAAATTGACATGCAAAACCACCCTTTTTGGTACATGCACTAATAGACCATTTTAAATTAGCCTATCATATTTCACCATGTCCCATATTGATCCCTATTTAATAATTTCTCATGCAATTGGCAAAATTAGAGAATGAAACTTCCACATACTCATGTACACACATAATAAGCATAGAATATAGCAATTAATTATTTTTATGACTCGGTTTTGTGGTCCCGAAACCACTTTCCGACTAGGGTCACACTAGGGCTGTCACAACTCTCCCCCACATAAGAAATTTTCGTCCCCGAAAATCTTACCAGTGAACAATTTAGGATATCGATCCTTCATAGAGTCCTCAAGTTCCCAAGTGGCTTCTTCGATTCCGTGTTTATGCCACTACACCTTCACTGATGGGATTTTCTTATTTCGCAACTCTTTTACTTCACGCATCAAAATGCGAACAGGCTCTTCTTCATAACTCAAATTAGGCTGAATCTCGATCTCAGATGGAGTGATTACGTGCGATGGATCAGACCTATATCGTCGAAGCATCGAGACATGAAAAACGTTGTGAATCTTTTCGAGCTCAGGGGGCAAAATTAATCGGTATGCGACTGGTCCAACTCGTTTGGATACTTCATACGGACCGATGAACCTCGAACTCAATTTGCCCTTACGGCCAAATCTAAGCACCTTCTTCCGGGGTGAAACTTTGAGAAATACCTTGTCCCCAACCTGATATTCAATGTCTTTTCTCTTTAAATCCGCATACGACTTTTGACGATCCGAAGCGGCTTTCAAACTTTCACGAATTACTCGAACTTTCTACTCAGCATCCTTAATCAAATCAACCCCAAAGATTTTACTTTCACTAAGTTCAGTCCAAAATAATGGGGTACGGCACTTGCGACCGTATAAAGCCTCGTAAGGTGCTATCTTAATGCTTGATTGAAAGCTATTGTTATAAGCAAATTCAATCAAAGGCAAATATCTTTCCCATGAACCACAAAACTCTAAGACGCAACATCTCAACATATCCTCAAGTATCTGAATTATTCGTTCAGATTGGCCATCAGTTTGGGGATGAAATGCGGTGCTAAAATGCATCTCAGTACCCAACGCTTCTTGTAATTTTTTCCAAAATCGCGATGTAAATCTTGGGTCTCTATTCGACACGATAGAAATAGGTACCCCATGCAATCGAACAATTTGGGAGATGTATAATTCTGCCAATTTATCGAGTGAAAAATCTGTACGGACAGGGATAAAATGAGCAGACTTGGTCATCTATCAACAATAACCCAGACCGAGTCTTTCTTACTCTGAGTCAAAGGTAACCCAGATACAAAGTCCATTGTCACTCGATCCCATTTCCATTCGGGTATCATGATTGGCTGAAGTAATCCAGATGGCACTTGATGTTCCGCTTTTACTTGTTGACATATCAAACACCTTGAAACAAATTCAGAAATGTCTCGTTTCATACCCGGCCACCAAAATTGACGTTTTAGATCGTTGTACATTTTAGTACTACCCGGGTGGATAGACATTCGGCCACTATGAGCCTCATTCAAAATCATCGAAATAAGTTCCGAATTTCTTGGAACACATAATCGACCCTTGAACGTCAAGCAATCATTGTTGTCAATCCGAAACTCCGATTCCTCATTCAAGGCACATTCAGCTCGTTTAGCGACCAATTCAGCGTCGACTTTCTGGGATTCAAGTATTTGATGAATCAATAATGGTTTGGCCTCTAATTCAACTACTAGCACCTCATCGGGCGAAACGGATAGGTGAGCATCCATCGCTCTCAAAGCAAACAGTGCTTTACGACTCAAAGCATCGGCCACCACGTTAGCCTTCCCCGGGTGATAATCAATGACAAGTTCATAGTCTTTCAACAACTCAAGCCAACGTTTTTGTCGCAGATTTATATCTCTTTGAGTCATCAAATATTTAAGACTCTTGTGGTCCGAATAAATATGACACCTCTCTCCAAACAAGTAATGTCGCCATATTTTCAAGGCGAACACTATGGCTGCTAATTCAAGGTCATGAGTTGGATAGTTTCTCTCATGCGGCTTTAATTGTCTCGACGCGTAAGCCACAACTCGACCTTCTTGCATCAACACACAACCTAGCCCAAGCAAGGATGCGTCACTATAAATGACAAACTCTTTGCCGGACTCCGGTTGTACTAGCACTGGGGCCTCGGTTAAATAGGTTTTTAGTCGATCGAAACTTTCCTAACAGTGTTCTGACCACTCGAACTCAACATTCTTTTGAAGTAGTTTTGTCAACGGTGCAGCTATCATCGAAAAACCCCTTACAAACTGTCGGTAGTATCCGGCAAGCCCCAAAAAGCTCCTAACTTTAGTAATATTCCGTGGAGGTTTCCAATCGAGTATGGCCGAAATTTTGTTCGGATCCACTCTGACACCCGATGCGGACACCACGTGCCCCAAAAAGCTAACCTCTCTCAACCAAAATTCGCATTTACTGAATTTTGCGTATAACTGCTTGTCTCGTAAAATCTGTAATACTAATATCAAATGCTCGGAATGTTCAGCTTCACCTTGTGAATAAACTAAAATATCATCAATAAACACAACCACAAACCGATCCAAGTATGGTCTGAATACTCGATTCATTAAATCCATAAATACCGCAGGGGCATTAGTGAGCCCAAACGGCATCACTAAGAATTCGTAGTGACTGTACCTCGTTCTAAAAGAAGTTTTGGGTATGTCCGAGTCTCGAACCCTCAACTGATAATAACCAGATCTCAAATCTATCTTTGAAAACACTAAGGCTCCCTTCAATTGATCAAACAAATCATCAATACGTGGCAACGGATATTTATTCTTTATTGTCACTTTATTCAACTGACGATAATCGATGCACAATCTCATGGTTCCATCCTTCTTTTTCACAAACAGTACTGGTGCGCCCCATGGTGAAAAACTCGGTCGAGCGAAACCTCTATCCGTCAATTCTTGCAATTGAACTTTCAATTCCTTTAATTTCGTTAATGCCATACGATACGGGGCTATTGAGATTGGCATGGTACCAGGTACAATTTCGATGCCGAATTCCACCTCTCGAACTGGTGGCAACCCCGGTAACTCCTCAGGAAAAACATCTGAATACTCACAAACCACTGGTACAGATTTAAGTTTCCTTTCCGTCTCTTTGCTATTAAATACATACGCAAGGTATGTTTCACACCCCTTTTTCACATATCTCTGAGCGGTCATTGAAGATATTATCGCTGGCACGCCCTTTAAATCAGTAGACTCAACTTGGACTACTTCATTATTTGTACTCCTCAAATCAATGGTTTTCCTTTTACAGTTCACCACTGCATCATGTACGGTCAACCAATCCATACCCAGAATAACATCAAATTCGTCAAACGGTAAAAGCATCAAATCGGCCGGAAAACAGGATTCTCGGATTATTAGAGGGCATCTCTTACACACTTTATCAACAAGTACGTATTGACCCAAAGGGTTTGACACTCGAATTACGAACTCAGTAGACTCGACAGGTAGAGTCTTACTGGATGCTAAGGTTTCACATACGTATGAATGAGTAGAGCCAGGGTCAATCAATGCAATCACACTAGTATCAAAGAGAGTGAAAGTACCAGTGAAACATCAGGGGAGGATGCCTCCTCTCGTGCGCGAATGGCATATGCTCTAGCAGGAGTACGGGTCTCGGTTCGAATAGCCGTATTAGAGGCCCCTCTCTGACTACCACCCCTACCTCCTGAAATTCTCGGTGGTCTACCTCTAGCTGTCACTCCACTAGGTCTTGCACCTTGCATCTTATTCTTCTCATCAAGCTCCGTGCAATCTCTAATGAAGTGGTCCTTCGAACCGCATCCGTAACAGGCCCTGTTAGTAGACTTACCCCAACATTCACCTAGGTGTCGTCTTCCACATTGGGAGCATTTAGGTTTCTCTTGATGATTATTGCCCACACTAGCTACCGAAGTAGCTCGGGAGTCTGTCAATGGTCGGGCTCTGATGGAAATTCCCGCAGACGTCCTTGATTTATTAGTGTCCTCCCTGAACTTCTTTATAGCCGAGAATGGAGCTTTACCCGTCGATCGTTTACGATAGTCTCTAGCTTCAAATTCAGCCTTCTTCTTCTCCTTTCCAAGTCCTTCCGCCTTGCAGGCTCGTTCAACTAGTGTTACGAATTCTTTTATCTCCAAAATACCCACTAGTAGCTTTAAATCTTCATTCAATCCTTCTTCGAATCTTTTGCACATAGCAACCTCATCAGCTACACACTCCCGGGCATACCTACTGAGTCTTACAAATTCATGTTCGTATTCAGATACTGTCATACGGCCTTGCTTGAGTTCTAAGAATTCCTTACGCTTTTGATCAATGAACCATTGACTAATATATTTCTTTCGAAATTCCGTTTGAAAGAAGTCCCAAGTAACTCGTTCGTTTGGGACTATGGAAATCAGGGTCCTCCACCAATAGTAGGCTGAGTCCCGCAACAAGGATATAGCACACTTTAGACATTCATCAGGCGTGCATGACAGTTCATCAAACACCCGAATGGTGTTATCAAGCCAGAACTCGGCCCTTTCGGCATCATCAGTAACTATGGCCCTGAACTCCTCGGCCCCGCGCTTCCTAATCAAGTCTACAGGTGGCTTACTCAGCCTCACAAGATCAGCAACTGATGTCATTACGGGCTCTTGGGGTGGATTATTCAAATTCGAGAATTGTTGGACAGCCGGATTGGTTCGAGCATATTGCGCGACCCACTCATTCATCATGGTAAAGAAGGCTTGTTTAGCCCCCTCATTTTGATTATTTGCAGATGACTGAGGTTCAACAGGCGGCGTCCCTTGTGCAGGAGCAGCTGCTACACTTTCAAAGTCATCCACTAAGGTTCTCTCTACAGTGGGATCCATTTCCTAATCAAAACAAAAATTTTAACCGTCAGAAGTCATCACACATTTAAACATTAACATTAAGGCATGTATAGCTAGACTCATACGCGCTATGGTAGTCCTAGAACCGACTAAACCATAGCTCTGATACCAATGAAATGTAACACCCCGGACCCTTGGCCGTTACTGGGGTCGAACACTAGATGTTTACGGCTTAGTTCGTCAATTATACAGCTCAAACAATGTATTTCTAAAACTTCCAGACAAGCTGGCTAGCTGCGTGACAGTCACTTTAAAAATCATATCTTGAGTTCCAAAACTCGAAAACCAATTCCGTAAATTTTCCCTAAATCTAGACTCGTATATCCATTTATGGATTTATTTCTAGAATTTTTGGTTGGGCCAATTGGTACAGTTTATTAGTTAAAGTCACCCCTGTTTCAGGGTTCTACTACTCTGACCTTCAAGCATTACGACTTAGATGTTTCCCTTTAAAGAGCTTCAATACTTATGCCGTTTGTTTCTAATGAAACTAGACTCAAAAGCAAATCTATACATATAAAGCATGACTTCTAATTGTCTCTGATTAATTTATGGTGAATTTCTAAAGTCGGGACAGGGGATCCAGAAATCGCTCTGGCCCTATTTCACAAGAGTTTAATTATCTCCTAACATACAGCTCATATGGTCGTTTCGTTTCTTCCATATGAAAATATACTCATCAAGCTTCGATTAAATAATTTATTCCTTATTTAATTCCATTCCTACTATTTTTAGTGATTTTTCAACCTCACATCACTGCTGCTGCCAGCATCTGTTACTAAAGCAAACTATGCCTATTTTGTGATTTTTCCTTAATCTAACTAATAATTCATCATACATATCATGAATTTAACACCGAGAATAATCAGCCATGACAACATTATCAAACCAATTTTTACTAAGATTTATGACGAAGAATCATAGGACCAAAATCCAACTTAACATTTATGCCATTTTCGCATGGCTAAAGTTTACATACCAAAGTTCAACAAAACATAATAGCCTATACATGCCGAAATGTTCTCCTAGGCCAACTAAGAAGAAGATACCCCAAAAAGTTGCAATCCGGTGTGATGACTTTGACGAAGGTCACGAGCACACAAAATGGATCAAGAACCTAAATAAGCAACAAAGAAGCACACCAAATGAGTACATAACTCAGTAAGTCATAAGCGTCACATAATCATCCATTAATAAATTATCACATGAGAAAACAAAGGAAAAGGAGTTAATTCTCTCCACCCATACCGAACTATGCTATAGGTCCTTAGACCTTTCGGTTCAATATCATACCAAGTACTATATCAACATTTCATATGCTACTCAACATGATATTTGAGGCATTTTCCATGGATGATTTCATTCTCGTTACATTCATGCAACTAAATGACATTCCCTCTATTCCACGATGAATCTTATGTACGTGACTTCAAGTATAATTATCACATAGGTTCAAGACTTACCAAGCAAAATTCCAAATATAAACATAACGTCTATTAGCCACAAACTCAAGACACTTACTCGTTCCGCTGTCCGTGATCAACTCAATAAGGTCGCACCCTTAGTGTCAATAGTGATTCAAAAACATATAGTAAGTCTGCACACTTAGTGTTATATAATCGAACTCGCACACTTAGTGCTATACAACTTGAACCCGCACACTTAGTGCTATACAATTTGAACCCGCACACTTAGTGCCAATTTCATGATCATAAATGTTTACACCCGCACACTTAGTGCCGAAATCAACAACTCAATACATCTCACCTCCTTTCTTTTTCATTCAATACTTTCATCACCCCATGCATACATGTATATATATATTTATCATTCCATTAAGCATAATTACCTAGACGTTATGACCATTTAAATCAATACAAAATATATGCTTAATGACTTACTTGTGTTGGGTAAGATGGTTCCAACTCAGCTACTCGATGATATTTTCTTTGCCTTTGCTCGATTCTCCTCCTTTAACTCCTTGAGCTTAATCAATAAATCAACTAGTTTAACCACCTTGCTAAATATTTACAATCCAATTAAACATGCATATGTATGTTAGTATATTCGGCAATCACCCTTACTAATCACCCATTTAGTCGATTGTAGGGAATTAAATATAATATCTCTAGGATGTACTCTACATGGCCGAATATACCATGTTAGTTTTTTAACATTTCCTTTGTAATTACATATAGGTTTTTACACCTTAAGTTTCACACATTTCACCTTTTAATGCCTATTGCTCATCCCTTTGATCTTAACCTAAATGACAACTCCCTCTCCCCATTTCTCAACCGAATTATCCATAACATCAAGACTAAAATTTTGCACCTTGAACTTCATACATTTATAAAAACTTCCATAACTCATTCGGCCCTATCAAGAACCATTTAACATGCTAGGAAAATAATCATAGAGGAAGAAGTTAACATTCTCAATAAACTGACCTTTTGACCGAATGTACAAGGAGCCTCTAAACTACTCATCGAAAATCTCTACCCTATTCTAAGACTTAGTCATTCGGCATATAGCCCAAATCACCATGAAAAATCTCAACTTTCTTGACATTACCAAGAGTGCATCCACAATGTAGCTTAGCATATTATAAATCCAAATCAACAAATTCAAAGCTTACCTCCTATAGCTAAAGATGAATGCCGACTTGCTCTAGGTAAGTTCCCCTTATTTTTCTTCCTTGTTTCGGCCTTGGAAAGATGGAGAAGAAGATGAACACTCCTCTTCCCTTTTTCTCTTTTATTCAATTTTATTATAATTATTTTAAGCCATTTGTTAACTAAACAAAACATATTAAATTAGAATAAGTGGAGCACCATCACCCCTTGGCCTGCCACTCTTCATCTTTTGGGTAAATTGAAATGCAAAACCACCCTTTTTGGTACATGCACTAATAGACCATTTTAAATTAGCCTATCATATTTCACCATGTCTCATATTGATCCCTATTTAATAATTTCTCATGCAATTGGCAAAATTAGAGAATGAAACTTCCACATACTTATGTACACACATAATAAGCATAGAATATAGCAATTAATTATTTTTATGACTCGGTTTTGTGGTCCCGAAACCACTTTCCGACTAGGTTCACACTAGGGCTATCACAGTTGCAATATTCACTACCTATGTTGTGACACTGAAAGTAGTTTGCTTAGCTCAGGCTCAGCTTCAGGGGTGTCTCGCGACATCCATTAGCTATGTTGCAACACCAAAGGCAGACTTGGTATTTCGGCATTCTATTGATTATGTTGCGGCATTGAACTCCTTGTGTTGCAACATTGCAACCAACCTTGAGTTCCTGTGCCTTTGAATGGTGTCCTACACATTTACTAAGTATGTTAGTCTTCCCTTAGGCCTCCTTCGACCCTTGTGGTCATAAAATGGCTCAATTAAACTTTTTATTACTTGAAAACTAATATTGGAAAAACTAAATAAAATATAATAAAATTTCCCATATTCAAGCTCCCTAAGTATGAAAACTAATTTAATTTGCTACAATGAATTGCGGTAGGACACATATCTCCCTCTAGTCGATCAAATCTTTGACCACATGGAACATGATCATTTCCCACAAATCATTGTTGCAATGGTGGAGGTTGGTATGGAGGGTTCAATTGGGGTTGTGCTTTATTTGCGCCTCATTGATTACCTCCCCACTTGAAGTTCAAATAATCCCTCTAACCTTGGTTATAAGTATTTGAGTAGGGATCTCAACCCCTATTATTTACGTAGCCCACCTTTTCAGTTTGGTCTTCAGAATAAGGCTTCGTTCTTGTCGGCTTGATAGGCGTATTCAAACTGTTAATCTTTTCAAGGATTCATTGAAATCTATCATCTTCATTCTCTTTGTTCATCGCTTTCATCATCTGAGGCTTAGATTTGTACTTACACCTTTAATTGGGCCACATGTATGAGTTTATGGCCATGTCTTCAATAATTTTATAAGCTTTTTTATGTGTATAGAACATGAGAGATTCCTCAGATGCTTCGTCTAAGCTAGACTTGAAATGTCTGTCAACACCATTATAAAATATTTTGATCTAGAGCCATGCTTGCAGTCCATTATAAGGGCATTTCCTTAGCATCGTCTTAAATCTATCTCACGTCTCGCACGAGGAATCACCTTCAAATTGTTTAAAATAGGTAATTTATTGCCTTAACTGAATAGTTTCAATTAATTGAGAAAATTTTGTAAAGAAAATTTTTTGCTAGATCATTGCATGTGGTAATGGAACTCGATTCTAGTGAATCCAACCAATCAACTACATTATCGCATAGGGAGAACAGGAATAATTGAAGACATATGACATTGTCGGATACCCTATTGTATTTGAAGGTATCACATAGTTGAAGAAACCACTTTAGTTTTTTATTTGGGTCTTCAACCATGTTCCCTTTGAACTGCAGTGTATTTTGTGTCATCTAAATAATGGTCATTTTTAGCTCAAAATTATTTGAGTTAATAGTCGTCCATTCTATGCTTCCTCGCACCGCATCTAGTGTAAGGCATACTCACACAATGTCCATTGAGCCATTAGGACTTCTTCCCGATTACTTATTTGTTGCTCTTGTGGCTCCTCAAACAATAGATTTTCCTAAGGTAAATTATTTGCTACAGGAGGATCGGTGTTCATCACTTGTCAATTACGCCTAAGAATTTTCTTCGGATCTAGGTTATGTTTAATTAAAGAGTTGGAGCTTCGATTCATAAACGACCTGAAAAGAAAACAAGGATGAAAATGAAAATAAATAAACAAAAATTAAAAATCCTATCTATAGGTCCTAACATTCCTACTTATCTTATTAATTGTAAAAAATATTTTCACAATTTATCGTCGAAACCTCCCTGGCAACAGCTCCAATGAATTGACTGCCTATAAACGAGTTATTTTTTATAGTTAAAATATAATGCCAAAAATATAGTAATTAAGAATGGCGATGTCCGCAAGTGTACGAGTCAAATTGTAATATAGTTTAGTACCAAAAAAATACCTTAGAAGTATTTCGAGGATAGTATCCAAGGGATGATGGAATAAATAATGAATACAATATAATAAATCTAAATAGTACTAATTAATTCCCATATTACGATAAACCATAAAATAGATTAAGGAGATAAAAATAAATAAATAACAAAAATAAACAAACGAACTAAATCAATTAACCAATCTGGAAGATTAACTCGCTTCAAGGTTTGTAACTAACTTTGGATTAGGGTTTTAAGGTGGATTAGCTATCGAGTAACCAATTATTACCTCTCGATCTCTAATAAACTAATTGATTGATTAATACTTGCTTATCTCCCAACCACACTTTCTCAACAAGGATAAATTATGATTTACTCAGTTTGGCTTATCTCTCAACCTTGTCTAGCCTATAATAACTTCCAAGGGTTATCAATCCTAGTGGTTTAAGCACACATAACTCATACCAATTAATCCCTTTCGGGAAACCCTAAATCATCTGTTAGTCACATCCTTATCCACTCATTAATCTCCCCTAAGGGATTTAGCAACTCATGTTGTTCATAATCTCAATCTCAAATTAAGAATTCATGTAAAAAACATGTCAATTTAGAAGAAAAAAAAGAGATTTAAATAATCGTGGATTGAATGTCAAATGGGCTACGAAGTAGCAAATCTCTTGGTTAGAATAAATAAATAAATTGAATGCAAAAGAAAATACAATAAAATACTTGAATTCAATAAATAAACTCTTAAATCAAAACTGATCTCAAGAAGAGAAACAAAAGAGTATTGAAAAGTAGAAAAGAAAAAAAGCTAGATTAGTTGCTAAACTACTAGGGTTTTTTAAGGTGTCTAGAACAACTTAGTTACATCAAACCCCGAATCTCTTATTTATAGAAGTGTTGGCAACCCAAATTAGGTTTTCAGCACATCTTAGGTATTCGTATAAATTTGATTGCGTAGACGAAAATAATCCTGAATTACTTGGGTAGGAAGTTGACTTGTCGCGCCACACCGCTTGTGTGGCGTGACATGACCCTCAATTCTAGCCTTAGTCATTTGTTTTGTACTTTGACATCTGCTGTGTCTAAGAAACTTACCTAATACTCTTTTAGCCTTTAACTCTTCTAGTTCACGTTTGGTTAGTTCTCAACCAGCTTTCCTTACAATTTAACTAGTACAACCACATTAGTCACTAAGGGAATTGTGCCTTCTGGTTTGGCTTCATACCTTATAACCATCCTTTTCATAATCATAACTTTTGATTCACTTATCATCATAATTTGACTAAGAATCTTTGTCTACTTCCATATCAAAGTTTGCTCATTCTATACATTGAAAACTGTATTTGGGCGACTACTACTACTTGGTCGACCATCCCTTCCTATGATTCCTTAACCATTCCTATTACAAAGAACTGTATAAATAGAAAACTCTTGGTTCGCTTATTTTATAAGCCAAGATAGGACATTTTTAGGAGGAAACCCTACTTAGATTATCGTACTTCTTTATAACTAGGCGCCACTATTCCTTAATTCATCATACCTAATTTTCCTCAAGGTTAGCTAGAAGCTTTGTTCCTTTAGAATTCGCTAGACCAGAACTTCATTTCAGAAATTTTTTACTTCCCTAAACAACACCCAGACACTAGGACTTCACTGGGCGGGGCGTTGCTGGTGCTAAGGTGTTCTCTAAGATTGACCTAAGGTCTTGATACTATTAATTAAAAGTGAAGGAAACAGATGTTCCAAAGACTACATTTAGGACTCAGTATGGTTACTACAAGTTACTAGTGATGCCTTTCGGTCTTACGAATGGTCCAACTACTTCTTTGGACCTAATGAATTGGGTTTTCTAGCCTTATCTTGATCAATTTTTTGTGGTCATTATCAAATACATCTTGATCTACTCTAAGTTAGAAGCTGAACAAAATGAGCACTTGAGAGTTGTTCTACATATTCTTGTGAGAAAAAGTTTTATGCTAAGTTTCTACAGATTTTTTGTGAGAAAAAGTTTTATGCTAAATTGAGTAAGTGTGAGTGTTGGCCCAATGAAGTGATGTTTTTAGGTCACATGGTATCATCTAAGGGTATCCGTGTTGATCCCAAAAAAATTTAAGCTATTTTGGAGAACGTCAATGAAATTCAGAGGTTCCTTAGACTAGCTAGATATTACAGGAGGTTTGTGGAAGGGTTTTCCTTGATTGTAGCTCATATGACCAAATTGTTGCAGAAATGTGAACCTTTCAATTGGATTGAGGAGCAACAAGATAGTTTCGGGAAGCTTAAGTCCGTGTTAACTCAAGCACCTGTTCTAATCCACCTTGTGTCTAGAAAAGACTATGTCGTATTTAGTGATGTGTCTCATACCAGTCTTGGTTGCATTTTGATGCAAGACGGTAAGATTGTGGTCTATGCCTTAGACAACTTAAGCCACATGAACGCAATTATCCAACTCACAACCTTAAGTTGGCAGTTGTTGTTTTTGCCCTTAAGATTTGGATGCATTATCTATATGGTGAGAAGTATATCATTTACATGGATCACAAGAGTCTTAAGTATCTCCTCACCAAAAGGAGTTAAACTTGAGGTAAAGGATATGGATAGAATTGCTCAAGATTATGACTGTACCATTGAGTACCATTTGAGAAAGGCGAACATTGTGGCTGATGCATTAAGTAGAAAGTCCATGACTGATTTGAGAGCTATGTTCGCTAAGTTGACCTTGATTGGATATAGAGGTTTGCTTGCGAAGTTGCAAGAGAGACCTACTTTAATGGATGAGATTTGGTCGAAGAAATCTCTTGATGCATCGCTTACACCTCAGTTTAGATAGATTGAGGAGGGTAAGACTACAGAATTTAGGCTTAATTCTAAAGGAGATTTGAAATTTCGTGGGACATACTGTGTGCCTAATGATCAAGATTTGAGACAATCTATTCTTTAAGAAGCGCATAGTAGCTTATACTGTAACAATCCATTTCCAGTGGTGTGGGAAACAGTGGTTTCGGGACCATAAAATCTGATAAGTCCGTAATAATTATTATTTAATCTGTATGCTTCAATTATAGTTTGATATCGAGTTTTGATTTGGTGAATTTTATGTTGATTGAATAAATAGTTAAGTATAAGTGGTTGTCCCAAAAGTTAAGTGGTTTCAAGAACTAAGGTATTGAGACCTCATTTTTGAAAAATGAGCTCGTAAATTTTTATTATTTAGTAGTTGATAGTTCAATTCGAAAATTTTATTGTTTGGTTTCTTAATTAAAGAAAAGGACTAAATTGTGAATGTTGTAAAATTTAGTTATATTTTAATTTTTAGTGCCTAGATGGTTTCAATCACATAATTGGAATGTTTTAAATGGAAATCATACCATTCTTATTTGGCATGGACGGTTAAGGCATGAAAACTGCTAAAAATGTATGCTTAATTGAAGGGTAATTTTGTAATTAAATAAATTTAACTTAATTAAAATAAAGTAAAAAAAATGAGGCATCATCTTCCTTAGTAAAAAAATAAGGCATCATCTTCCTTAGTGTTTCGTACCACCAAAATTTAGAATAGAAAAAATCACCATAACCATGTTCACCTTCGGCCTCACCTGGCTTGATGCATGTAAGCATTTTTCTCATTTTTGTCTTGTAAAATTTATGTTTTTGTAATTATTGTAGCTTAATCTAGCTAACCCAGGGATTAATTTGTAAAACTGTTAAAGGTTTTTGAATTTAGCATTTATTAATTCTAGGTATTTTTGAAGTTAAATGATGAATTTGTAGTCTTGGTTGATGTTTAGGATTATTTTGTAAAGTGATTTTCGTTAGTTTTTAGTTAAAAGATTAAATTGATAAAATATTAAAATTCAAATAGATTTTTTTTGAATTGTGAATAACTAGGGACTATACTAGTTTAGAAAGAAATTCAGCTAGCATAGAAAATTATAAAATTTTGATGAATTTGGAATTTCGGGTTTAGGGACTAAATTGTGAGAAATGTAAAAGTTCTAGGAAAATGTGTAAATAATGAAAACTTAAGGGTCACATGCATAGAAATAGTTTGATGTGTATGGGAATTTAATAACTTGAATTTAATTACTATATATGTGACGGCCCTAATTTGACCTTAGTCGGGAAGTAGTTTCGGGACCACAAAACCGAGTCACGAAAATAATTAAATGTTATATTCTATGTTCATTATATGTGAAAGTGCATGTGTGAAAGTATTGTGTCTTAATTTTGTCATTTGAATGTGGAATTAGCTAAAAAGGACTTGTTTGAAAAACTTTGAAAATGTGATAGGTGAATGTTCAAGTGATTAATTTTATAAATTACTAAAGTAGAGGATTTGCATGTCTATTTTACCACTTTATTTAAGTGTATGGTAGTGGGTTGGTTTAATGCATCATGTGCATAATAATAATAAATTATAAACTTAAATTGTGGTATAAAATAATATATGTTATTTTATAACATAAAAATGTGGTGATGAAAACAAAGTGGAGCTTTATTTTTTTTCTATCATTTAGCCGAACTAAAGAAAATAAAAAGAAGAAGTGAAGCTCTTGCATATTCGGTCATTTGGGGGAGATAAATTCAAGGTAAGTTCATGGTAGTTTGGTTGAAAATTCATGTTTTTGAGTCCCTCTCTTGGTTCTACTTTAAACCCATAAATTAATTTGTTAAATGTTGGTTAATTGTGCATTCGGTCATGATAGGAAATTGCAAAAATTTTGTATTTGATGATAGAAATTGATGAATGAAAGTTTGATGGACTATAATGTTAAAATCCATGTGATTGTAACTTTATAAGTTTAAATTTTGAAATTTGAACTATGTGTGGCTCAATTGCTTAGAATGGGCATTCCGCTATAGTATGAAATGCAAAGAAATTTTGATGTTGGATGTTTTAAATGATTTAGATAGTTATAAATTAAGTTTGAAGCTTGGTAAAATTGAATAATTGTGGCTTAATTGTTTAATGGCAATTGGCTATTATGGTGAAATGCAAAGTTAATATTTAGTTGCTAGTATTTATATGTGTGTTAGCCGAATTTGAACTCGAATAATGATTTGAGCAAATGTTGAGTATTAAATTGTTAGATCGATTGAAATTAAATCATGAATATGAAATGAGAAGCATAGGTGAAGATGTCATATGTGTATGTGTGTATTCGGTCATGGTGAAAGGTTATATGAATTATGTGAAATACCATTTAGATATGAATGACGAAAGTAACTGTGGTTATGAAATGGTACAATGGCTGAATTCGGTTGAATTAAAGTTGACACTGAAGTATTTAAATGCCTATGTCATATATGAGAGTAAGGGTAAAACCATCGTAAATTATCAATAAGGGTGGGCTATGTGTGGAACCATCTTATAATTGCTAATTTGAACAGTTGTATGCAAATCATTGAGCATGATGTATTGTATTGAGATTATGCTTAAGTAAAATTATAGATATGTGATGAAATTGATTGGTGATATACATGTTTAAATAATATGAATGCAAAGAGTTGTGAAAGAGTAAATTTGTAGTAAATCTGCTTGGGACAGCAGCAGTAACGTGATTTTGGAAAATCACCATAAATTGTGGGAGTTGAGTTAGAAGCTGAATAAATTATGTAATTAAAGCTTAATGAGTCTAGTTTCAAATGAAATCAACGAGAACATTTTTTGAATTCTGTACAATGAGAAATTTGATTCGTAGTAAAGAGTGGTCAGATTAGTCAAACAGTGAAACAGGGGAAACTTTAAGAAAAATCTGGTATTGATTGGCCAAACCAAAAATTCTAAAAATTTTATGGATAGAAGATATATGAGTCTATTTTCAGGAAAAATTAATGGAAATTGATTTGGAGTTTCTTAGCTCCATTTATAAATAATTTAGTGACTGTTGCTCAGGAAGACAACTTGTAGTGAATTTGTGATTATGTGGTAAACATTGATAAAAATTGTTAATGAGTTGCTTATTGTTTTCTTATAAACTTACTATGATCTATATGTGTGAAAGTGGAATATATATTATACTTTTTGAAGTAATGCTTGAATAGTCGAATAATGACTAGTTTAAAATTGTTGAATTTAAGCTCAAGAGCATAGAGGAGCAAATTTGGATAAGGGGAAAGCTAAAGTAGTTGAATAGCCGACCCGTAGTTGTTCAGAAATACTCAAGGTAAGTTTTAAGTATTTAAACATAAGTTATTTTTGAATGAATCATGATATGTCACAAGAATTTAGCCATACCTTTAGCATATATACATATATATATACATGTATAAAGTCAAATGGTATGCATGAAAGTGAAATAAGGATATTTGTTATGATCATATTGTCGTAAGTTATATTCATGAGATGGAAGATATGTAATGGTAAATTAAGAAGCAATAGTGTGATAGTTATTAAGTGATTATACGTGACTGAAGTCTAAGTGGACTAATGTGATTAACTTGTGTGAAATGCATAAATACAAGAAGTGTATGTGTTATGATTTTGTGAAATTTATATTCGAGTTATTATTCGGGCCTATGGCTCAGCAAGCTTTTAGTTGGTGAAATTGTTTCGGGCCATGAGCCTAGCAGGCATAATGCCGATGAATGAGTTTCGGACTTAATGTCTAGCAGGCCTCGTGCCGGTGATAAATTCAAGTTTATACCTAACAGGCCTCGTGCCGGTGATAAGTTTAGGTTTATACCTAGCAGGTTAATTGCCGGTGAAATAATAAAAGTCTATGAATATGAGATTTATGCTATACGGCATCTAGATTTGTTCGATAGATTAAATTGTCCAGGTACGTATAAATTGTTTATGCATATGAGGATAATGTGAATTAAATTATGAAGTGAAACGAGAAGTATATGAAATGTGGTTGTGTATATTTATATTCGGCCATTATGAATTTAGTACATGAAAGTATATGTTATATATATATGATTATGATCATTGAAATTATATGTGAATGCAGTGATGTGAATTAATTTTATAAAGTCGAATCAAAGAATTACTTCGAGTCATTTAGATGGTGTGATTATGTAATTCGAACTTTGAAGAAATGATAAGTCAATGAAATGGATTTAATGTGGCTATGTATATTCGGCTAATTAGTGTTGCATTTTGAATATGTTATATGAGAATAATGTGCATAAATAAGTTTTGTTGTTTAAAATACTTAAGACTTACTAAGCTTAATTGCTTACTGTGAATGTTTTATGTTTGTCCTATTTTATAGATCTTGTTTGAAAGCTACGAGCTCGGGGATTTCAAGTCCAAAGTCATCCACACTATCGTCACTGTTTTGGTACTTTTTGATAGTTTATATTTTGAAAGATGGCATGTAGAGGCTTAGCTCTCTTTTGAAACAAGTTATATTTTGAAATTGTAAATATTCTAACCATGCGAAAATGGCTTGTTTAATTCCTAAACATGAGTATATGGTTCAATGGACTTATATGTCGATTATTTTGAAATTTATTAGTTATTTTAATTTGGTTAAAATTCGTTTGTGGTTGAAAGATCAAAGAAACTATATTTTATGCATGGTTGATTATGAATGGTTAGTCTGATCTGTCTTCTGATAGGTAATACCTTGTGAATCTATTCCGGCGATGGATGAGGGTCATAGGGTGTTACAATATAGATCAAAAACCGAGTCAAAAACATAATAACTGAGGAAAATAAAAAATTAAGGAGTAGTCCCTATAAAGAAACTAGTAGTGGATAGTAGGTAAGTTCATAGTATAAATAAATATATGTATTTATTTATAACTTGTGTTAGTATGTTTTAGTTCAATTGTAATTGATGTTGCATGACATTATTAAGTTCTTAATTTTAAAATACTTACAAATGAGTACAAGTGAAAAAATGGATATATGATATTGTTAATCCTTTAGGATAATATGGTTATATGATATTGAAATGAATTTAGCCGATTGATACTGTAACATCCCAAAATAGGGCCTAGTCAAAATAGTAGTTTTGGGACCACAAATCTGACATCAAAATATTTATTTTATGATTATTACGAGGCTTAGAATATGAGAATATGCATGTGTTAAAGTTTCATGAAGGAATTCTTTGAGTTAGTGCCCAATTGGAAAATTAGGGACTAAATTGAATAAATTGCAAAACTTAGATTCTTGAAGCAATTTGCATGAAATTACTTTAGATTATAAATGAGAAGGTCTTGGGGAGCAATTTGCCCAATTTCTAAGTTTTTGGACAAAAATGGGCTTGCATGGATGAAATTTCAAAGAAAGGGCTTAAGGGCATTTTGGTCATTTGGCATATTAATGAAATAAAATGGGAAAAAGAAGGCAAAAATCAGCCATTCTTCTCCCTTGACCAGCCAAAATTTCTAAGCCACCATAGCTAGGGTTTCCAAGCTTTTCAAGCTCATTAGTAAGTGCTCTCAAGCCCCGTTTTTAATGTTCATTGTAATTTTCAGATCCCGTAGCTTACTCTCTCTATTTCTACCCATATTTCATGCTAGGGTTCATGTTTAAAAATTTAACCATGCATGATTTACTTGTATTTTGATGTTTTATGGAGGAATATGAAAGTTTGATGTGTGTTAAACAACTTTTCCTAAGTGATTTTCATGAAAAAACCCTAAAGGGACCTTTTTGCAAAAGTTGTAAAATGTGTGGTAGAAATGTGAAAATAATGGAAAATGTGGGCTACCATAAGAGGGAAAAGTGTTCGGCTAGGCTTGAGTAAGGTATAAATTGCTTGTGTTTCATTATACGAGCCTCGAGACTAAATCGGAAAAATGTGAAAGGTTAGGGACAAAACGGTCATTTGGACCGGGGCTGGAATTTAGACTTGAGATGTATAATGTGGAGTGTTAATGATCTATTTTTATTGTTATAGACCGAGGAACAAATTCTGGAGGTCGATCGAGGAAAATGAAAGGTTTCGGAATAACTGAAACACGACACTGAAACGAATACCAGGTAAGTTCGGATAACTTAAAGTAAACACTCAATGTGCCTAATTATATGATTTATGAATGCATGATGATTGCATTTATTAATAACATGAAATTTTATGAAATGCATGTTTAAGTATGAATTGTGATAAATGTCTCGGTTGAGGTTAAAAATGGAATTTGATGGATAAACCATGATTGACATGTGTAATGAGATCCTGCATGTGTTGCAGTAAGGATTTAGCCAGGACCGGTAATCTGTTGATCTCATTTATAAAAGGATCTAGCCCGGACGAGTATTACTTTGAATTGTCAAGCCTCCCGAAGAATATGTGTGCGTTATGGATTTAGCCCGAATGAGTAATCAGATTAGGATCTAAATTTAGCCTGGACTGGTAATTCAGATCCGAGCTCAATAAAGGTGTTTGTCGTTATAAAGGATTTAGCTTGGACTGGTAATCCCGCCATGAGATGTGAGGTTCGCGGGAGTGCATACTTGAAATGATCATTCATACGAATTGACGGTTAATGGGTATTCCATCGAGACTTCCTAGAAACTCAACGAGATTAACATGACTTATATGTACAAAATGAGATGTTGAATGATGAGCTCATCTAAGATAACTTTCATAGTGCATTGTTATATGACTAACTCATTGATTGAGTGTATGTGATAGGGAAGTCATCCTATGCTCATTGAATTTATTACCCAATTTGATTGCATGCTAATTACTTGGTAAGTTTACTTTCTGGTTATTCGAGCTTACTAAGCATGAAAATGCTTACCCCTCTCTTTCCCTGTCTCTCACAGAGCTCAAGGACTCATAAAGATTGGAAGACGGTTGGAGAGTTAGCATACTATCAAATAGATCAGCTTTGGTATAAAGACATTTTCCATTTGTTCAATGGCATGTATAGGTCTTTTGAGTATTTTGTTATATGTGTCATTTGATTTGCCAAATTAAGGCATGTGAAGATAAATCTATCTTTCTGTATATGGCCATAGAGATCGGCTTGTTTTGAAGTAGGCTATGACCTACAAAATTTTCATTCATGTTTATAATCATATGCAATGGTTGAATTCCAATTGGCAATGAGTCACAAGAACGAGCCAATCTTGAATGTATTAAAGTGGCATGAAAACCCATAAATACAAGATGGGAAATAACCTAGCATGTATGAAACCAATGATATGAGGTTTCCATGCAATAAGTTTTTGCAAAGACTGTTTATAAAAGTATAATCATGTTTTACTTTGTATTTAATAATCATTATGTATAAGTGATAAAAGGGGTGACCAAAGGCTTGGAAAATAGCCTATTAAGGCCCACACAGTTGGGCACACGGGCGTGTGTCTAGGCCGTGTGTAATACACGGGACACACCCATGAGCGTGTGGCATGGCCGTGTGTTCCCTACATCTAAAATTGTAAGTCTGTTAAATGAACACGAGCTAGACACACGGGCGTGTGTCTTGGCTATATGAATTTAATAGATTGCTCAAGTCTTGGGCACGGGGTGACTGCACAGGCGTGTTCCAAGCCACACGGGTGTGTGACACTTCAAAGTAAGGGAAATTTTCCAAGGTACCCAAAGTTTATCAAATGTTCTCGGTTTTGTCCTACACTACCTTTGGGTATGTTTTAGGTCTCGAAAACCTGTTTAAGGGACAAGATGTACATATTTGAAAAGTTTTTAATTTGGGAGCAACTTGGTGACTCGATTTAATATGTTTATGAACGTGAAATCCTGGTAACGCCTCGAACCCTATCTTGTCGTCGGATACAGGTGAGGGATGTTACATTTTAATGGTATTAGAGCTACGATTTAGTCGGTTCTAGGACTACCGTAGAGAGTATTGAGGTTTTCTATACATGTCATTATTCTAATATTGATAGTGTGACATCTCCTAATCGTTTAAATTGTTTCGAATATAGTAAATGTCTTCCAATCAAGCACAAGATGAGTCCGAGGGAGCCAAGAGCCATGCTCCAGCTTCCATAAAACGAGCTGTATCTAGTAGTAGTAGTAGAAGGCTTATGTCTGAAGGCCAGGAAGAGGCCCGAGCTGCCTTCTTTGATATGATAGAGGAATGGTTCGGGGACTACTTGAGGAATCGCCTCAACATACCAAGACCTCCTCGGCCCCCTAACCAACCTGATGAGGATGTGCCATGAGGTATGGCACCAGTAAGAATTGGTAAGGCCTCTGTTGATAAGCTTAAAAAGTATGGGGCTGAAGAATTCAGAGCTAAAGTTGATGATGATGCTGAAAGAGACGAGTTTTGGCTCAAGCATACTACACGAGTGTCAGATGATTTGTTGTGCACACCTGAGGAGTGTTTGAAGTGTGCTATGTCCCTCCTAAAAGATACTGCGTATCATTGGTGAAAGACTGTATCCTCGGTAGTGCCAAAGGAAAATATCACTTGGGATTTCTTCCAAGCAGAGTTTAGGAAGAAGTACATTAGCCAACAATTTCTAGACTCGAAGCGAAAGGAGTTCCTGGAACTCAAACAAGGGAATAACACTGTAGCAGAATACGAACGAGAGTTTGTGAGGCTAAATCAGTACGAACTGAATGGGTCCAAACTGAGTCGAAAATGTGTAAAAGCTTCGAGGAAGGTTTGAATGAGGAAATTAAGTTGTTGATTGGGATCCTAAAAATACAAGAGTTTGCCACATTGGCTGATCAAGCCAAGAAGCCCGAGGAGCTTAACAATGAAAGAAAGCAAGCAAAGAGAGAGGGCTGAGTCAGTGCAAGAGGTTAGTGGTAAAACACTCTCGTTTCCCACAAAGAAATCAAGGAGCCAGCATGAACGCTCCATTTCATCAGTAGGATATTCGGGTAGAGCGAGAAGCTATAAACGACGAAGCGAAAAGTCTTCCTCCCCGATGGTAACTAGTGTGGAGAGTGTAGATGAGCAAAAGCCGAAGTGTAAGAGTTGCAACAAATTTCACTTCAGGGAGTGCCAAGTGAAGAGCGGTGCATGTTTCAGATGTGGATCTCTTGACCACTTTCTCAGGGGCTGCCTAGAGCCAGTCAAGAAAGAAGTGGAAGTAGCCCCGAAGTTGAGTACTCCCATTTCATGAGATAGACCTCTGATATATCCTGGAAGTGCCAGTGGCAGTCGAGTTGTTGCTAAAGACGCTGCAAAACTAGAGGCTCAAGCTCCGGCAAGAACATATGCGATACACGCCTGAGAGGAAGCCTCTACTCCTGATGTTATCACTGGTACTTTTTCTCTTTTCGATACATGTGTTATTGTCTTAATTGACTCGAGGTCGACGCATTCATACATTTGCATGAGTTTGGTATCTAGAATGAACATACTCATTGAGCCTACGGAATTTATTATTAAAGTGTCGAACCCACTAGGCAGTTCAGTCATGGTTGATAAAGTCTATAAGAATTGTCCTTTGACGATTCAGGGTCATTGTTTTCTGGCTAATCTTATGTTACCATTTGATGAATTTGATGTAATACTTGGTATAGATTGGTTAGCCCTACATGATGTAACTGTAAATTGTGGTAGTAAGTATATTAAATTGAGATGCCCAGATGGTGAGATTCTACAAGTTGATTCAAGAGAGTTAGGTACGCCTTCGGTTGTGATCACGGCAATGGCTGCTCAGAGATATATGAGAAAAGGGTATGAAGCCTACCTTGCAATTGTATTGAACACTAAGGAAACAGAGTTGAGATTGAATCTGTGCCTATAGTATGTGAGTACTCAGATGTATTTCCAGAAGAATCGCCTAGATTACCTCCTGAAAGGGAAATAGAATTTGATTTGAGTTGGTGTCAGGGACAACTCCTATTTCAATTGCTTTGTATAGGATGGCACCAACTGAGCTGAGAAAGTTGAAAGCACAGTTGCAAGAGCTGATGGATAAAGGTTTTGTAAGGCCAAGCTTTTCAACTTAGGGTGCTCTCGTTCTATTTGTAAGGAAGAAAGATGGTTCAATGAGGTTATGTATAGATTACCGCCAACTGAACAAGGTAACTATCAAGAATAAGTATCCTTTGCCAAGGATTAATGATTTGTTTGACCAGTTGAAAGGAGCCACCGTGTTCTCTAAGATAGACTTAAGGTCTGGCTGTTACCAACTGCGAGTTAAAGAATTGGATGTACCTAAGACAGCCTTTAGGACAAGGTATGGCCATTATGAATTTCTTGTCATATCGTTTGGGCTGACGAATGCACCAGCCATATTTATGGACCTAATGAATAGGATCTTTCGGCCATATTTGGGTAAGTTTGTCATTGTGTTCATTGACAACATCTTGATTTATTCCAAAGATGAGTCAGAACATGCAAAGCACTTGAGAATTGTGTTGCAGACTTTGCGGGAAAAGCAGTTATATGCTAAGTTTAGCAAAAGTGAGTTTTGGCTTCAGAAAGTTGGATTTTTGGGTCATATTGTTTCGAGTGAATGCATCTGAGTCGATCCAAGTAAGGTCTCTGCTATTGTTGAATGGAAACCGCCTAAACATGTAACCGAGGTTAGAAGCTTTTTGGGCTTAACCGGTTACTAGCGAAGATTTGTGAAAGGATTCTCCATGATAGCAAATCTGATGACGAGATTGCTACAGAAAAATGTTAAGTTTGAATGGATAGAAAAGTGTCAACAAAGTTTTGAGAAGTTAAAGACATCGTTAACTGAAGCTCCTGTTTTAGTATTGCCTGAGTCGGGAAAAGAATTTGTAGTCTACAGTGATGCATCCTCAAATGGACTGGGTTGTGTACTTATGCAAGATGGCAAAGTAATAGCCTATGCTTCACGATAGTTGAAGCCGCATGAGAAGAACTATCCTATACACGACCTAGAACTTGCTGTGTAACATCCTGATTTTGGGCCTAGTCGGAACGGTGGTTTCGGGACCACAAATCGGATGATGAAAGTTTTATTTTTTATTATATTTTTATGGTCTACGATTTCACAAAATAATTTCATGAAAATTTCATTCGAAAATTTTGACATTCGGGCACTTAATTTAGTCAAAAGGACTAAATCGTAAAAAGTGAAAAAGTTGAGTTCTACATACTAGAGGTGTCCAATTGTTATGAAATTTTAAATTGAGGGTCCTTAAATGGTAATTAGACCATTGGTTAATTGCTGGACAAAAATAGACATGAAATGGGTGTAATAAAATATTTTTAAGTTAGGGGTATTTTGGTAAACTAATAATTAAAAGAATTAAAAAGGGAAATAAGCCAAATTAGCTTTCATCTTCTTCATTCAACCATTTCTACTAGCAGAAACCATGGTTAAGGTTTGTTCAAACTCCCAAGCTCGATTTTAAGTGCTCCTTAGCCCTGTTTTTAAAGTTCTTTACATTTTTGAAATCCCGGTAACTTGGTTAAGCTTATTCTAGCAATAATTTAACCTAGGGTTTATATTTGGAAAAATACCCATAGGTGAAATATGTTTATTTTGATGTTTTATGGTAGAATATAAAGCTTGAAATTGTATTAAACAACTTTTACTAAGCAATTTTATGTGAAAACGAGTAAAACGACATAATCGGTAAAAATACCTAATGTTCATAAGTACATATTAGAGTGTGAATTTGATGTTGCTATAGAAGGAAAAAATGATCAGCATGTCATAAAACATAAGAAAATAGGATGGCGTTTATTTTAAAAGCCTAGGGGCAAAAATGTAATTTTGACAAAGTTTAAGGGCAAATTTGTAATTTTTCCAAAATATGATTTTGGGTCAATTTGAATAATGTGAGTCCTAATTAGGCTATTTTTGTAATGATAGAGCAAGGAAAATTGAAATTCGAGCTAAAATTGGCAAAATACCAAGTTGTGGACAAAATGGTAAAAATGGTCATTTTCGTATACGAGGTAAGTTTGTGTGTTAATAATAATGTAATACCATTATTAAATTGTAATTTTCTATTGTTATGGCATAAATTGTATGATTTAATAGGTTTAGGAGAAGTTGATGAATGGTGTGTATGATATGGAAAATCTGATGCTTGTTGTGTCATGTGAAATTGAATGGCAAATTATTGTTACATGAATTGAATGTTAAATTACTATTACATGGGTTGTATGAATTGCTACACGGTGGTACTTGATGAGATTTCGACAAGTTTGTACGTAAATAATTTATCGATTTTTTTATTTTATTATATTTGTAACATGTTGGAAAGTGAGGAATTTCCCGGTTAAGCCTTCAGAATAGAAACGATACGAATGATCTATTGTGAGGTCACGTGTGTAGTACTAAGTGCAGGCTACTACGTGTATCAGATAATTGGTGGCATGTGTAGTACTAAGTGCAGGCTACTACGTGTACCGGATAATTGGTCGCAAGTGTAGTACTAAGTTCTGGCTACTATGCGTACCAGATAGCCTTGTCTACAAGTGTGAAAATATGTGCAGGCAACTGATTATCAGTTACTATTCCGAAGAGTTCAACGGGAAAATTGATTAAGTAAAAATACATGTCAATATGATTATATGATGAATAAATGTAGGTATATGTTTATGAAAATTATGAGCAATGTGCTTGATATTTGAGTAAACTTCGATAAGAAAAAATGGATTAAGTGAAATTATGTAAGATTGAATTTTAGTAGTAAAACAGTGTTGGACAGCAGCAGTTGTGTGACTTTGAAAATTCACCAAAAATTGTGTAAGTTCAATTAAATTTCAAAAAAGTTATGGAATTAAAGATTAATTAGACTATTTTCATATAAAAGAAACAAGGGGAGCAAAAGAGTTTCATATTATGTGATATTTTAATTTTTGTGAGACAGTGTCAGAATGAATTCGAGATCCCCTGTTCTGACTTAGAAAAATCGTTAAAAATTGTAAAAAAAATAATTATGAGTTATAATTTACATGAATAGAATCCTCGATGAGTCTAATTATAGGAGGAATGAAAACTAACATCATCTGAGTTTTGAAAAATGAGATAAATAATTTTTAGTGAAGAGAGGTCAGAACTGTTGGACAGCAAAATAGGGGAAACTTTAATGAATATACCGTACTAATTGGCTAAACAAAAAATTATGGAAATTTTATGGGAGAAAGGTATATGAGTCTAATTTCAAGGAAAATTAACAAAACTAAATTTGGAGTTTTGTAGCTTCATATATGAATGATTTAGTAACTGTAACTCGATAAAACAGCTTAAGCTGAACATGTGTAATTGCACAATTATAGTGTTTTATCTTGAAAAGCATGTTAGTAATTGCTTATTAATTTCATATGGACTTACTAAGCATAAAGCTTACACATCCTCTCCGTTTCTTTAGTATTGGCAGGTCGGCTTGGGGTTGGAGATCGTCGGAGGCAAAATCACACTATCAAACTATCATTTTTGGGAGAATTAATTCAAATATTAGAAATATCAAGTGAGTGGCATGTATAGGAAGTTGGTTTGTGATATGTATTATTATTATGACTTTGACCATACGTATCAGTCTGCATTGAGTTATCGTATATGATCATGAGATGTGGTCCTTATCCATTATGGTTTATAAGTTTAAATAATCATGACATGTCCTATGTTTTGATGTGATTAGCTTTGTTTGTTATGCATGATTGGTAATACATCAGGTAAGTTAAATGCAGGTCAGTGGATCATGAATTAAATGGAAATGAGTAATGTTGCCTTGAATATGGATGTTTAATGGACAAATTGGTAACTACATTATGATGGTATAAAATGAGAATAAGATTTAGCATGTCTAGTTCTAGTTAATGTAAGAATGTATATTATATATAAGATGGTAAGCAAATATGTTTAAAGTGAATGACATGTTATTGCATGATTATGGATGTGTAAGTGCTCATTTATGCCACGTTATGTGTCTTTAAATATGAGTCTATCCATGTGTTCAAAAAGTTTTGAATTAAATGAAATTTTATGACCTGATTTTTGTCTATGTGTATGGTTAAGTCTAGTAATGCCTCATACCCTGTTCCGGCCTTGGATACGGGTAAGAGGTGTTACATATTGCCATTGTTTTTGCTTTAAAAATTTGGAGGCATTATTTATATAGTGAGACTTGCCGCATATTCACTGACCACAAGAGTTTGAAATATTTGATGACTTAAAAAGAATTAAATTTGAGGCAACAGAGGTGGCTAGAGCTAATCAAAGATTACGAACTGATTATTGACTATCACCCGGGAAAGGTGAATGTGGTCGCTGACACGTTGAGTATAAAATCCTTGTTTGCATTAAGGGCCATGGATGCTCGTTTGGCATTGCTTGATGATGGTTCAGTCTTGGCTGAGCTAGAGGCTAGGCTAACATTCCTTCAGGAAATCTATGATGCTCAAACTAATGATGATGACTTGCAAGCTAAAAGAACTCAATGTGAGGCAGGTATTGAATCAGATTTTCGAATTGGTTCTGATGGATGTTTGATGTTCAGAAATAGGGTTTGTGTACCCAAAAACAATGAACTTATTAGGAAAATTTTGCAAGAAGCACATAACAGTTGTTTTTCAATTCACCCGGGAAGTCCAAGATGTACAACGATTTGAAGAAAATGTACTGGTGGAACGACATGAAAATAGATATTTTTGAATTTGTGTCAAAATGCCTGGTATGTCAGCAAGTTAAAGCTGAACATCAAGTGCCTTCAGGTTTGCTACAGCCTGTGATGGTCCCCGAATGGAAGTGGGACAGAGTTACTATGGATTTCATAACAGGATTGCCATTGACTCTGAAGAAGAAAGATGTCGTATGGGTCATAGTAGATAAGTTGACAAAGTTGACACATTTTATTCTGGTGAGGACAGATTACTCCCTCGATAGATTGGCCGACTTGTACATTTCTGAGATTGTAAGATTGCATGGGGTACCACTGTCGATTATTACCAACAGAGACTTGGGGTTCACTTTGAGATTCTAGAAGAAATTACAAGAAGCCTTGGGTACGAAGTTAAGCTTTAATACAGCTTTTCACCCTCAGACAGATGGTCAGTCTAAGTGGATGATTCAGATTCTTGAGGATATGTTGCGATGTTGCATCCTTGAATTTCAAGGTAGCTGGGAAAAATATTTGCCGCTAGTAGTATTCGCCTACAACAACAGCTTTCAGACGAGTTTGAAGATGGAACCTTATGAGGCCTCGTATGGCAGGAAGTGCCGAAATCCATTGTACTGGAGAGAACTTAAGGAAAATTAGATTCACGGAGTTGATTTGATTAAAGAAACTGAAGAGAAAGTTAAAGTGATACGAGACTGTTTGAAAGCAGCATCAGATAGGAAAAAGTCATATGCTGATCTGAAAAGAAAGGAAATTGAGTTTAAAGTTGGAAATAGAGTATTCTTGAAAGTATCTCTATGGAAAAAAGGTATTGAGATTTGGCCGGAAAGGCAAACTGAGTCCGCGATTTATCGGACCGTACGAGATCATTAAAAGAGTTGGACCGTTAGCCTATCACTTGTCATTGCCACCTGAACTGGAAAAGATTCATGATGTGTTCCACGTATCTATGTTAAGGTGATACCGATCAAACCCCTCTCACGTGATTTCGCCGACTGAGATTGAAATTCGTCCGGACATGACCTATGGAAAGGAACCAGTTAAGATATTGGCTCCTGAGGTTAAATAGCTGAGGGATAAAGATGTGGCCTTAGTAAAAGTTTTATGGAATCGACATGGTGTAGAAGAGGCTACATGGGAACCAAAAGAAACTATGAGAAGCCAATATTCGAATCTGTTCACTGGTAAGACTTTCGAGGACGAAAGTCCCTAAGGGGGAGAAATGTAACATCCCAAAATAGGGCCTAGTCAGAATAACGATTTCAAGACCACAAATCCGACATCAAATATTTATTTTATGATTATTACGAGGCTTAGAATATAAGAATATGCATGTGTTAAAGTTTCATGAAGGAATTCTTTCAGTAAGTGCCCAATTGGAAAATTAGGGACTAAATTGAATAAATTACAAAACTTGGATTCTAGAAGCAATTTTCATGAAATTGCATTTATTAATAACATGAAATTTTATGAAATGCATGTTTAAGTATGAATTGTGATAAATGTCTCGGTTGAGGTTAAAAAAAGAATTCGATGGATAAACCATGATTGACATGTGTAATGAGGTACTGCATGTGTTGCAGTAAGGATTTAGCCTGGACAGGTAATCCGTTGATCTCATTTATAAAAGGATCTAGCCCGGACGGGTGTTCCTTTGAATGGTCGAGCCTCCCGAAGAATATGTGCGCATTATGGATTTAGCCCAGACGGGTAATCCGATTAGGATCTAAAATTAGCCTGGACTGGTAATTTAGATCCAAGCTCAATAAAGGTGTTTGTCGTTATAAGGGATTTAGCCTGGACTGGTAATCCCAAAATCACCTTATGAGTTCATTTAATGGAGGATTTAGCCTGAACTAGTAATCCCGCCATGAGATGTGAGGTTCGCGGGAGTGCATACTTGAAAAGGTCATTCATACGAATTGACAGTTAATGGGTATTGCATAGAGACTTCCTAGAAACTCAACGAGATTAACATAACTTATATGTACAAAATGAGATGTTGAATGATGAGCTCGTCTAAGATAACTTTCATCGTGCATTGCTATAAGACTAACTCATTGATTGAGTGTATGTGATAGGGAAGCCATCCTATGCTCATTGAATTTATTACCCAATTTGATTGCATGCTAATTACTTGGTAAGTTTACTTTCTGGTTATTCGAGCTTTCTAAGCATGAAAATGCTTACCCCTCTCTTTCCCTGTCTCTCACAGAGCCCGAGGACTCGTAAAGATTGGAAGACGGTTGGAGAGTCAGCATACTATCAAATAGATTAGCTTTGGCATAAAGACATTTTCGATTTGTTCAATGGCATGTATAGGTCTTTTGAGTATTTTTTTATATGTGTCATTTGATTTGCCTAATGAAGGCATGTAAAGATAAATCTATGTTTTTTGTATATGGTCATAGAGATCGGCTTGTTTTGAAGTAGGCTATGGCCTACAAAATTTCCATGCATGTTTATAATCATATGCGATGGTTGAATTCCAATTGGCAATGAGTCACAAGAACGAGCAAATCTTGAATGTATTAAAGTGGCATGAAAACCCTTAAATACAAGATGGGAAATAACCTAGCATTTGTGAAACCAATGATATGAGGTTACCATGCAATAAGTTTTTGCAAAAACTGTTCATAAAAGTATAATCATGTTTTACTTTATATTTAATAATCATTATGTATAAGTGATAAAAAGGGGTGACCAAAGGCTTGGAAAATAGCCTATTAAGGTCCACACGGTTGGGTACACGGGCGTGTGTCTAGGCCGTGTGTAATACACGGGCCACACCCATGGGCGTGTGGCATGGCCGTGCGTTCCCTACATATAAAATTGTAAGTCTGTTAAATGAACACGGGCTAGACACACGGGCGTGTGTCTTGGCCGTGTGAATTTAACAGAATTTTCAAGTCTTAGACACGGGGTGACTACACGGGAGTGTTCCAAGCCACACGGGCGTGTGACACTTCAAAGTAAGGGAAATTTTCCAAGGTTCCCAAAGTTTATCATATGTTCTTGGTTTTGTCCTGCACTGCCTCTAGGTATGTTTTAGGTCTCGAAGACCTGTTTAAGGGACAAGATGTACATATTTGAAAATTTTTTAATTTGGGAGCAACTTGGTGACTCGATTTAATATGTTTATGAACGTGAAATCTCGGTAACGCCTCGAACCCTATCCCGGTGTCGAATACGGGTTAGTGGTGTTACAAATACCATATATACGAGTGTGTTTCTGGAAGTGCCTTTTAATTATAATTATGTAAACTCAGTTAACATGCCCGTTTGAATGTAGTAAATGCTTAAGATACGATTTGCATGCCAATAGGGTTTGATCGCGCGCTTGTACTGGTTTGCACTTCGGTGCCTCTGTTTGCACTTCGGTGCCTCTGTTATGCATCATTGATGCCTTTGGGGTGGTGTAGTATCCCAAGTACTCGAGTCAAGTTACTAAAGTTTATCAGGCTATGTATCAAATGACTTAAATCTAGTTTATTTGTTCAATTTTGTTGGGTAATTATATTGCCACTAAATGCTAAATGTTTCTATGAAGTTATTGTTTATAAATGTTAATGGTCATACTGAGTAATTGTGGATGACAAATTGGTTATGACTTTTTGGAAGGTATCATTTATGATGTGTTGTGATCTTGCACCTGGATATAAGGAATTAGAAACTTATTGGTCGAGTAGGTTGAATGATATGTATACTATGACTTATTAGGCTTCTTAAGCTTATTTCTTTCATTTGTGTTTCTTTTCTAGTTGGCCTTTTGCGGATTGACCGGACGGATCATTTTAGTGTACACCATCTATCCTTGTTGGTAGTTTTTTTTTTTTGTTTACCTTTTTGAGATGTAGCATGTATATAGGTGTTTTTTTGTTGATATGTAGAAAGTGTTAAGTTAACTTGTTATAAATAGTTAATGTGGTTGAATTTGGATGTGCACTTATGTTGATTGTGGTCAAATTGATCTTGAGTGCCATATATATATATGTTAAGTAGGGATGTTTTGAAATAGTAGTTTTAGTTGTGAATGATCATATCTTTGGTAAATCCTTGGTTGATAATTTTGGGCATTGATGCAAACCCGATTGCATCATGTTATGATGCAACTCGACGCCATCGAGATTGGTCTAAGCTTGAGGGGCCCAAGTGCAAGATGAAACATCTCATATGCTTGAATGATTATTGAGCCAATGCTTTTAAGGACTTTTTAATTTAATAAAGTTTTACTTAAATTAATAAGTTTGCATATTTTAATTTGACTTGCACTTTGTGTGTTTTGCATTTAATAAAGTAATATATTATGTAACTTTCATGTTAGTTAAGTATGCATAATAATTAATGACTTGACTTGCATTATGTAACTCCCATGTTAGTTTAAGTCTGCATTATTAAATTAAGTCTTACATTAAATAACTCATCGGTTATTTAGTTTGCATTTTAAACCATGCATTTAAGCATCTTAGTTAATTGAATTGTTAGAATAAATGTTTATCTTAAATAATTTAGTTGCTGGAATAATTTATTGATGCATGTGTTTTGAGTTCATTTTTTTAAGTTAAGTGTTTAATTTTTTTTGTGTTTAATAAGTGTTTAGATGTGTTTAATATGTTTATTTTAATGTGTTTAATTGCAGGTGTCTTTTCAGCTGGAAGCCATTGCATCACAAGGCTATTACAAATTTATTAATGTGACCTTTCAAGTGAATTCCAGTTACATACAAGGGGGAACATTATTCTTCATTAAAAGGAGTTGTTATCATCAATTAAAGGGAGCATTACACATCCTTCAATTCGGCAACAACCTTTTCCATCTTTCATAACCGGTTGTTGATTAAATGATCACTTAATGAGCTTATTTTCCATCCAAGTTGTTGGTGTTTATTCAGTTGGCCAAAGGAGACTTCAAAAGATTTTCCTAAGCATTCAAGTTCATTGATTCAGCTGAATTAAAGTGTATTGAAGATTGGAGTTACTTAGATTCAAAATTTCAAGAGTTTTTGAGCTATATTTCTGTTCATTATTAGTTCATTAAGATAATCACATGTGACCATTTGGCTAGTCTCTTTTAGCACTATAAATAGTCGTAATCAACCTGTTGTAAGAAAACCTTTTTGCTGAATTTATGTTAAAATTGAGTTTTGTGAGTAATCCAATTTCTTTATTCTTTTGGAACTAATCTGATTTATCAAGCATTGCTTGTGGCGTCTATCCTTTCCATTGTTAACTGAACTTATCACTTTCGAGTGTGGCATTCGTATACCATTGGTTCCTATCACTAATTGATAATGGGTCAAGGTTTATCCTTTTTTGTTTTCCTTAAACCGTAAAACACCTAAGAGCCATTTGAGATTTGGGTCAACAATCCAATATTGTTGGTTCTTTTTCGACCTTAGTAAATTATCCATTTTCTTTGTGTTAACCACATTGCTATCTTATTTTTAAAACCCATTTCCTTCTTTCTTCAGCCTATTCTTGTTTAAACTTATCTTGTTTTGGAACGAAAAACAACTTACTCAAATTCACGATTGGGCATCTAAATGACTCAAATCATCCTGAGGCGAGTTTGCATCAAATTGGTATCAGAGCTAGCGAATTTGGAGTAAGAATCGATGTTTTCGGCATTACAGTATAGTATTTCTTTGAAAAAAATTTGAAATACAAAAAATTCAGCCTCCTTTCAAATTCAATGAGTGAATATTAAGTCTTTTAAGTGAAAAAAATTATTCAAGTTCGTCATTGCCGAGTTTTTCGAAATTTTGCTCGCTGCCCGAAAATACCTAATCCACATCCTACCATTTGGCCACATTCTATCTCTTTCATTTCTTGTTTCAAGCCTACCCTTATTCCTACAACACTCCCTACCAAACCCGAACATTAATCTTGTAAGCTGACCCAGAACAGCTGCTTCTAAGTTTAAATAGTTCCTTACGAACTTAGAGAGGAGGAGTGAGTAGAAAAAGGCAAAGAGCGTGTGAGTTCATTAGAGAGAAGAAAAATCCTTTAAAAGAGTGTAAACATGAGTGTGAGTGAAAATCTGTTATTTTTTTCTTTCCGAGTGAACTTGTAAGAATTTGTGGTGAGGTTTGTGTGAGTATAATACTATGTCAATAAGTTTCGAAAGAAATGTGGCAACTAGAGGAGGTGTGCCAGATTTTACACTCCAAACTTTTACACATGAAATGGAGCATCTATTTGATCAAAAACTCAAACCCATCAAGAAATGATGGGAATGTGTCAAAAAGTGGGGCCATCGAGCAAAATCCCAACGAGAGCAAATTTCTTTGAGTCAAAACACAGAGTTAAGATCTTCACGGAGACAAACTTGCAATGACTATATGGTAAGAGACTCATATCAAGATTCTTATTCATCAAGGAAGTCGAGTCGGTATGAAGCAAATTACGACTTTGAAATATTTCAAGGTAACGGACGAGAAAGCACAAAAAATCCTTCGTGTGCGCCAAAGTACTCATCCATAAAGACTCATTCACAAAGAGGTGATTGTAGTTCATATGAAGATGTTTTTCGTTCCTTTGAACAAAAAGTTTGTTGTTCTAATTCATTCGTATCATCTTCATATTACAATGAGTGAACAAGGCAAAAAGACAAAGAAAATAGCAGAGAAGAAAGGCAAGAAATGTTGATACGAGAGAAAAGTGAGTGTGTTTCGTACCTGTCCATGAAGATTCAATCTCAAAGAGATGATCATGTTTTGTTTGAAGATTCTTTCTCTCTTTCACAATGAAAGTCTACTCTTTTGGACCTTTTATATTAACTTCTTCTTGTAACGAAAAGAAACGAGAAAAAGAAATCGAGAGAAGAAAAAAAGACATGGAAGAAAAAGAAAAGGAAATAAAAAGAGAGTGTGTGAGAAAAGAGAATGAAAAAGAAAACAAAATTGCAAAATCATGTGAGCAAGAAAAGGAAGTTGAAAAAGAAAGAGAGATTGAAGAAAGAAAAGGAAGTGTCCAAGAAAGGAGTGTAGTTGTTGAAAAAGAAAGCAAAATAAAGAATGAAAGTGAGTTTTCAACAAAAAAAGAGATTGTGGAAAAAGAAAGAGAGCCTGAAAAAGAAACGAGTGGAAAAGGTGAAAGTGAGCAAGAAAACATGAGTAATGTTTCTGCTAACCAACAAGCGAGTTGTTCTCGTATTATTTCTTCTTTTCAGGATTCTGGAAATTCAAATGACAAGTTTCAGCTTCATTACCTTTCCAATAAGAGACGATTCCATTTGATAGAAAAAGGTAAGGTTGAATGTCAAATTATTCCACACGTGCTCAAAGGTAAGCAAGGTAAGGAGTCTTTAGTTATTGACTCACGACAACCAAATTTGAATGCTGTTGAGATAAATGTCGATGAGTTAGTTTTCAAAAGATCTTTCACTGTGTTTTGGTTAATTGTTGTTCGTCTATTATTGCTAATGACTTTGTTTCAACTAATGCCATGAAAAGTTTTCCCCAAGATAAGTTTGATGTTGGCAATTCTGTTGAAGACGTTCGATTAAATCGGCATGAACAAAGTGTGATTGTGTGTGATAAAGATTATTCACATACAAAGTTTGATTTGAATTATTGTCATATTTTGATTGATAGTGATTTTGTGTAACGTAGTGGTACGACGCGTTTACGTATTAATGGGCTTGACATTGGCAAGATTTTTGATGAAGTACGAATAAATTAGCCCGAAAAAAATTTGGGTTTTTGTGATAAAAGGTTGATGTGTCAAATGTATAAACTGCTTGTGTATGATGAAAATTCGAATTTGCTGATTTGTTGTGTAAATTCAACATATTTGTAAGTTTGTTCAAATAAAACTTGAGATATATGATTGTTTGAATTTGTTTTTTGCCTTCATCTTCTTTATTTGGCATGTATGAGTTTTTGATGAAAATGAAATTTCTGTAGCATTGTGACACAAGTGATCAAAATTATGTGTTCAAACCCAGAGTACGTTTCCATAAGTCGATGTTAAGTGAAGATATGAATGTTAATGTCAAACTTACATTTTTTATTCCGGAGGTTGTCCTATATTTTGGTTTAAAAGATTTAAACATGTTTTGCAAAATTATGTTTCTCAATTGCTACATGATTTTTCTGAGTTGCCAGCCATGACACTTTTTAGTCTACTTGAGAAGGTAATAAGAATTATTGTATTTGATCCTGGTGATCGTTGGGGATTTGCGAATTGGAATATTGTTAACTCTCGAATACTTAGTGATTCCGATTTGTTGTCTTCATTGCAATTTTTGATTCATAACAAAAAGGTAAGGCCGATTTTCATTTTTGATCCTGGCATAGGAACATATGTTCAAATTGTGAATAACGATTCCGAAAGTTCCTTCAAGTTCATCATCCATGTTGTCACTAATCTTTTTCATTTTCGTGAAGGTGACATTTGGAAATCGATTCCTCCTAATGAGGGAGGGCAAGCGTCTAATCTGTTTCATTTTCGAGACTTGTGTAGTTTTCAAGTTTATGACGATGAAAAATTTTTCGCGAGCAAGTGGCCCGATTTGAGGAAAAATCATCTTCAAGAGGGAGGGTATGATGTGAACTCGGTCGCATCATGTTATGACGAAACTCGACGCCATAATGATTGGTCTAAACTTGAGGGGCCCAAGTGCAAGATGAAACATCTCATAGGCCTGATTAATTATTGGGCCAATGTTTTTAAGGACTTTTTCATTTAATAAAGTTTTATTTAAATTAATAAGTTTGCATATTTTAATTTGACTTGCACTTTATGTGTTCTGCATTTTATAAAGTAATGCATTATGTAACTTTCATGTTAGTTAAGTAAGCATCATAAATAATGGCTTGTATTATGTAACTCCCATGTTAGTTAAATAAGCATCATCAATAATGACTTGCATTATGTAACTCCCATGTTAGTTTAAGGTTGCATTATTAAATTAAGCCTTGCATTAAATAACTCATCTGTTTATATAGTTTACATTTTAAACCATGCATTTAAGCATCATAGTTAATTGAGTTGTTGAAATAAATGCTTATCTTAAATAATTTAGTTGCTGGAATAATTTTTTGATGCATGTGTTTTGTTTCATTTATCTAAGTTAAGTGTTTAATTTTTTTTGTGTTTAATAAGTGCTTAGATGTGTTTAATATGTTTGTTTTAATATGTTTAATTGCAAGTGTCTTTCCAGTCGGAAACCGTTACATTAAAGGGCTGTTACAAATTGATTAATGTGACTTTTCAAGTGAATTTTAGTTACATACAAGGGGGAACATTATTCTTCATTAAAAGGAGCTGTTATCATCAGTTAAAGGGAGCATTACACATCCTTAAATTTGACAGCAGCCTTTTCCATCTTCCATAACTGGTTGTTGATTAACTGATCACTTCATGAGCTTAATTTCCATCCAAGTTGCTGGTGTCTATTCGGTTGGCCAAAAGAAACTTCAAAAGATTTTCCTAAGCATTCAAGTTCATTGATTCAGCTGAATTAAAGTGTATTGGAGATAGCAGTTACTTAGGTTCAGAATTTCAAGAGTTTTTGAGCTTTATTTCAGCTCATTATTAGTTCATTAAGATCATCACATGTGACTATTCACCTAGCCCATTTTAACACTATAAATAGGTAATCAACCTATTGTAAGAGAACCTTTTTGCTGAATTTATGTTAAACTTGAGTTTTGTGAGTTATCCAATTCTCTTTGTTCTTTTGGAACTGATCTGACTTATCAAGCATTGTTTGTGGCGTCTATACTTTCATTTGTTAACCGAACTTATCACTTTCGAGTGTGGCATTCTATACCTTTGTTCCTATCACTAATTAATAGTGGGTCAAGGTTTATCCTTTGCTATTTCCCTTAAACCGTAAAACACCTAAGAGCCATTTGAGATCCGGGTCAACAATCCAACATTGTTGGTTCTTTTTTGGCCTTAGTAAATTATTCATTTTCTTTGTTTTAACCACTTTGCTATCTTATTTTTAAAACTCATTTCCTTCTTTCTTCAACCTATTCTTGTTTAAACTTATCTTGTTTTGAAACGAAGAACAACTTACTCAAATTCACGATTAGGCATCTAAATGACTCGAATTATCACCGAGGCAAGTTTGCATCAAATTGGTATCAAAGCTAGCAAATTTGGAGTAAGAATCGACATTTTCAGCATTACGGTATAGTATTTCTTCGAAAAAAATTTGAAATAAAAAAAATTCAGCCTCTCTTCCAATTCAATGAGTGAATATTAAGTTTTTTAAGTGAAAAAAAATTGTTCAGGTTCTTCATTGCCGAGTTTTCTGAAAATTCTGCTCCCTGCCCAGAAATACCCAATCCACATCCTACCGTTCGGCGACACTCTATTCTTTTCATTTCTTGTTTCAAGCCTACCCTTAGTCCTACAACACTCCCTACCAAACCCGAACATTAATCTTACAGGCTGACCCACAACAGGTGCTTCTAAGTTTAAATAGTTCCTTACGAACTCAGAGAGGAGGAGTGAGTGGAAAAAGGCAAAGAGCGTGTGAGTTCATTAGAGAGAAGAAAAAGCCTTTAAAAGAGTGTAAACACGAGTGTGAGTGAAAATCTGTTATTTTTCTCTTTCCGAGTGAACTTGTCAAAATTTGTGGTGAGGTTTGTGTGAGTAAAGTACTATGTTAATAAGTTTTGAAAGAAATGTTGTAACTAGAAGAGGAGTGCCAAATTTTACACTCCAAACCTTTACACTCCAAATGGAGCATCTATTTGATAAAAAACTGAAACCAATCAAGAAACGATTGGAACGAGTCGAAGAGTGGGGGCATCGAGCAAAAGTCCAACGAGAGCAAATTTTTTCAAGTCAAAAGGAGTCAAGATCTTCATAGAGACTTTTGATGACTATGTGGGAAGAGACTCATATCGAGATTCTTATTCATTTAGGAAGTCGAGTTGGTATGAAACAAATTACGAGTTTGAAACATTTAGAGGTAACGAATGAGAAAGCACAAAAAATTCTTTGTGTGCACCAAAGTACTCATCCATAAAGACTCATTCATGAAGAGGTGCTCGTAGTTCATACGAAGATGTTTTTCCTTCCTTTGAACAAAAAGTTTGTTGTTCTAATTCATTCGTATCATCTTCATATTGCAATGAACGAACGAGGCAAAAAGACAAAGAAAATAGCAGAGAAGAAAGGTAAGAACTGTTGATGCGAGAGAAAAGTGTGCGTGTTTCTTACTTGTCCATGAAGAGTCAATTTCGAAGAGATGATCATGTTTTGTATAAAGATTCTTTCTCTCTTTCCCAACGAAAGTCTACTCTTTTTGGGTCTTTGATGTTAACTTCTTCTTGTAACGAAAGGAAGCGAGAAAAAGAAATCGAGAGAAGAAATAAAGACATGGAAGAAAAAGAAAAGGAAATAAAAAGAGAGTGTGTGAGAAAAGAGAATGAAAAAGAAAAAAAATTGCAAAATCATGTGAGCAAGAAAAGAAAGTTGAAAAAGAAAGAGAGATTGAAGAAAGAAAAGGAAGAGTCCAAGAAATGAGTGTAGTTGTTGAAAAAGAAAGCAAAATAAAGAATAAAAGTGAGTTTTCAACAAAAAAAGAGATTGTGGAAAAAGAAAGAGAGCCCGAAAAAGAAGTAGGGTGGAAGAGGTGAAAGTGAGCAAGAAAACGTGAGTAATGTTTTTGCTAACCAACATGCGTGTTGCTCTCGTATTATTTCTTCTTTTCAGGATTCTGGAAATTCAAATGACAAGTCTCAACTTCATTACCTTCCCGATGAGAGACGATTCCATTTGATCGAAAAAGGTAAGGTTGAAGGTGAAATTATTCCACACGTGCTCAAAGGTAAGCAAGGTAAGGAGTCTTTAGTTATTGAATCATGGCAACCAAATCTGAATGCTGTTGAGATAAATGCCGATGAGTTAATTTTCAAAAGATCTCTTCACTATGTTTTGGTTAATTGACGTTCGTCTATTATTGTTAATGACTTTGTTTCAACTAATGCCATGAAAATTTTTCCCCAAGATAAGTTTGATGTTGGAAATTCTGTTGAAGAAGTTCGATTAAATCGGCATGAATAAAGTGTGATTTGAATTATTGTCATATTTTGATTGATGGTAATTTCGTGTAACGTAGTGGTATGACGCGTTTACATATTAATGGGCTTGACATTGGCAAGATTTTTGATGAAGTACGAATAAATTAGCCCGAAAAAAATTTGGGTTTTATGATAAAAGGTTGACGTGTCAAATACATAAACTACTTGTGTGTGATGAAAATCAGAATCTGCTGATTCCTTGTCTAAATTTCACATATTTGTGTAAGTTTGTTCGAATAAAACTTAAGATAAATGATTGTTTGAATTTGTTTTTTCCTTCATCTTCTTTATTTGGCATGTATGAGTTTTTGATGAAAATGAAATTTCTGTGGCATTGTAACACAAGTGATCAAAATTATGTGTTCAAACCTGGAGTACGTTTCCATAAGTCAATGTTAAGTAAAGATATGAATGCTACTGGTTTGCAAAGTCAAACTTATATTTTTGATTTCGGAGGTTGTCTTATATTTTGGTTTAAAAGATTTAATCATGTTTTGCAAGATTATGTTTCTCAGTTGCTACATGATTTTTCTAAGTTGCCAGCCATAACACTTTTGAGTCAACTTGAGAAGGTAAGAAGAATTATTGTATTTGATCCTGGTGATCCTTGGGGATTTGCCAATTGGAATATTGTTAACTCTCGAAGACTTAGTGATTCCGGTTTGTTGTCTTCATTGCAATTTTTGATTCATGACATAAAGGTAAGGCCGATTTTCATTTTTAATCCCAGCAAAGGAACATATGTTCAAATTGTGCATAACTATTCCGAGAGTTCTTTCAAGTTCATCATCGATGCTGTCACTAATCTTTTTCATTTTCGTGAAGGTGACATTTGGAAATTGATTCCTCCAAAAATAGGAGGGCAAGCGTCTAATCTGTTTCATTTTCAAGACTTGTGTAGTTTTCAAGTTTATGACGATAAAAAAATTTTCGCGAGCAAGTGGCCCGATTTGAGGACAAATCGTCCTCAGGAGGGAGGGTATGGTGCGAGCCTTGTCATATATGTTATGACGCAACTCGATGCCATCGAGATTGGCCTAAACTTGAGGGGCCCAAGTGCAAGATGAAACATCTCATAGGCCTAATTGATTATTATGCCAATGTTTTTAAGGACTTTTTAATTTAATAAAGTTTTATTTAAATTAATAAGTTTGCATATTTTAATTTGATTTGCACTTTGTGTGTTCTGCATTTAATAAAGTAATGCATTATGTAACTTTCATGTTAGTTAAGTATGCATCATAAATAATGACTTGCATTATGTAACTCCCATGTTAGTTTAAGTCTGCATTATTAAATTAAGTCTTGCATTCAATAACTCATCTGTTTTTTTAGTTTGCGTTTTAAACCATGCATTTAATCATCTTAGTTAATTGAGTTGTTAGATTAAATGCTTATATTAAATAATTTAGTTGCTGGAATAATTTATTGATGCATGTCTTTTGAGATCATTTATTTAAGTTAAGTGTTTAATGTGTTTTGTGTTTAATAAGTGTTTAATATGTCTGTTTTAATGTGTTTAATTGCAGGTGCCTTTTCAGCTGGAAACTGTTACATTAAAGGGTTGTTACAAATTGATTAATGTGACTTTTCAAGTGAATTTCGGTTACATACAAGGGGGAACATTATTCTTCATTAAAAGGAGTTGTTATCATCAATTAAAGGGAGCATTACACATCCTTAAATTTAGCAACATCCTTTCCATCTTCCATAACCGATTATTGTTTAAATGATCACTTCATCAACTTAATTTTCATCCAAGTTGCCGGTGTCTATTCGGTTGGCCAAAGGAGGCTTCAAAAGATTTTCCTAAGCATTCAAGTTCATTGATTTAGTTGAATTAAAGTGTATTGAATATTGGAGTTACTTAGGCTTAGAATTTCAAGAGTTTTTGAGCTTTATTTCAGCTCATTATTTGTTCATCAAGATGATCAGATGTGACTCTTCGGCTAGCCTCTTTTAACACTATAAATAGTTGTAATCATCCTATTGTAAGAGAACCTTTTTACTGAATTTATGTTAAACTTGAGTTTTGTGAGTTATCCAATTCTCTTTGTTTTTTGAAGCTGATCTGACTTATCAAGCATTGCTTGTAGCGTCTATCATTTCTATTATTAACCGAACTTATCACTTTCGAGTGTGGCGTCCTTATACCTTTAGTTCCTATCACTAATTGATAGTGGGTCATGGTTTATCCTTTGTTGTTTTCCTTAAACCTTAAAACACCTAAGAGCCATTTGAGATTCGGGTCAACAATCCAATATTATTGGTTCTTTTTCGGCCTTAGTAAATTATCCAGTTTCTTTGTTTTAACCACTTTGCTATCTTATTTTTAAAACCCATTTCCTTCTTTTTTCAACCTATTCTTGTTTAAACATATCTTTTTTTAAAACGAAGAACAACTTTCTCAAATTCACAATTGGGCATCTAAATGACTCGAATCATCACTGAGGCGAGTTCGTATCAGGCATGAATGGCTACCTTATGATAAAGCTTATTTCCCAATTGTAACTTTGTTCTTGAATTGAATTGGTGTGTGAATTGTGATGCCTTTTGGTGGCATATTGGTTTAACATAGGATGGATGAATATTTTTCATGTAATTAGTGTTTTGATTGTACTTTTAATCGTGTGAAAAAGGCTAGATATGGTGCTTGAATTGACTTGATTTAGGGGTTAAAGTGGAGCTCACGGCCTGGGACACGGGCTATCACACGGCCATGTGCCATGCATGATCACCCCACACAACCGTGTGTATTTATTATTTTAGGTGCAGGTTTCACATAATCTTATGCACAGTCTATGACACGACCGTGTGTCTCAAGTCAATTTGTGGCACGGTCTGGCACACAGCCTACAACACAGTCGTGTGACCCAACTTTGAATACACACACAGTTTCGCACAAGGCATAGGACACAGCTGCATAGCCTTATTTTGAATACTCACATAGGCAGACACATGGGTTGGGACACGGTCGTGTGTCCAGACATTGAATTTTCACATGGTCTGAGCTATGTCACACGACTTGGCCATACAGCCGTGCGACCTCCATTTTCCCAATTTTTTATGTTTTTCCAAAATGTTCTAATTTGTTTTGATTTGATCCCAAATTGTTCCTAAACTATTTTTAGGGCCCCGTAGGCTCGATTCAAGGTCCATAACTGTAGTTTGTGCCATGATTAGATTCAATTTATATATATTAGTATTTAATTGTGTAATTTTTTATGTTGGATGGTTAAATGTTTTATTTTGCTTAATAGTACTCTGTAACCTTAGTCCAGCAACAAAGACAAGATAGAGGTGTTACACATACACTATGCATCTTGAACAGAATAAGATGTATCGAGATTTAAGGGAACAGAATTGGTGGACAAGTCTTAAGCGTGAGGTAATCGAGTTTGTAGGTAAGTGTTTAACATGCTAGCAAGTCAAGGTTGAGCATCAGTTCCCCTCTGGTTTATTATAGCCTATTCAAATTCCTCAGTGGAAGTGGGAACGTGTGACTATGGACTTCATTAATAAGTTTCCTTTAACACCTACTAAGAAGGATACAGTCTAGGTAATTGTGGATAGACTGACTATGTCAACACATTTTCTGTCTATTCGTACTAATTAATCATTGCAGAAGTTGGTGAGATTGTATATTTCTGAGATTGTGAGACTTTATGGAGTACCAATATCTATCATTTCCAATAGGGATCCTCGATTTACATCTCGATTTTGGAAGAAGTTACATGAGGCTTTAGGTACTTGGTGTAACACCCCTTACCAGTACCCAAGACTAGGACAAAGTATGAGGCGTTACCAGACACATACTCAGAAATTTTAAAAAAAATAGAGGTTATAAAATTTCATTCTAATTTAAAACCAATCAAACAACATCATAGTGACCCTATTATGGACCTAAAAGTTCGAAAACATACATTAAAATCGATCCAGGACTAAACCGAGAACTATTGAAAATTTTAGTAAAACTCTTAGGGTTATGCCTCACACGGAGGCAAAGCACACGCTCGTGTGCTTAGGGGCACGCCCGTGTCCCTTGTCCGTGTTGAATTATTTGAATTTATTTTTCATTTCGAACCTACATGGGGTTTCACATGACCAAGTACACGCCTGTTTCCATGGCCCATGTCCCTCACACGGCCTAGACACGCCAGTGTCCAAAAACCTAGACATTCTATTATCATGTCATCATTCATTTTGAGGCACATGCCACTATGCTTAGGCCGTGTCCACCACACGATTGAGACACACGACTGTGTCTCTACCCGTGTGTTTACTACCATGCAAACTGACCTAAAATTTTTGGTGCAAGGGACACACGGCCAGGCAACACGCCCATGGGGCTAGCCGTGTGTCACACGCGGCCTAGACACATGCCCGTGTGTCTACCTGTGTGACCTTAAAGACTTTGGTCACCCTCTATCACCCATACACACTTAAAGACTTCAACGGTATTTAACATGGCCTAATTATACTCTTAAACAACCTTGGTATAACCTCATCTCATCGATTTAATACATGCTAAATTATCCTTTTTGTATTAGGGATTAACATGGCACATTTTACATTTTACCCTTAGGCCATATTATAACCATATACCATTATATGCTATGTCCACTCTCAAATTATTAGGTCCCATTTCAATCATCCAACCATGATAACCCTCATCATCATATCTTATGAAACATTTAAATATAAACATGCATCATTAATAGGTTAACAACCTACATCAATATGAGCCATATCTCATGGCTATATACAAAGAATAAGTATACCATTTAAGCCTTTACATTGGCTAGCCAAATGACACATATAAAAAAATAAGTATACCATTTAAGCCTTTACATTGGCTAGCCAAATGACACATATAAAAAAATAACCAAAAACCCTATTCATGTCATTAAACAAAATAAAAGTGTCTATATACCAAAGCGGGACAAGTCAATAGTGTGTTGATTCTCCAACTATCTTCCAATCTTCACGAGTCCACGAGCTCTGTAAGACAGGGAAAAGAGAATGGGGTAAGCATTTATATGCTTAGTAAGTCCGAATAACCGGAAAGTAAACTTACCAATTAATTAGCATACAACCATATTTGGGCAATAATTCTAACAAGCATGAAATAGTTTCCCTATCACATGCACTCAATCATCAAGTTAGTCTCATAACAATACATCATGTCATTAGTCTTAGATGAGCTCATCAATTCAATATTTCCATCTCTATTACTCATGTTAATCCCGTTGAATTTATCGGAAATCTCGATGGATAGCTCAATAACCGTCAAGTCATACAAGTAATCATCTCAAGAACGCACTCCCGTGAACCTTACATCTTACGGCGAGATTATGAGTCCAAGCTAAATCCCCCGTAGTAATAACTCATAGAGCAATGTCGGGATTACCAGTCCAGGCTAAATCCTTTTTTATGACAATTGCTCTCATAAGCTCAAATCTGAATTGCCAGTCCAAGCTAAATTCATTCCTCAATCGGATTACCCGTCCGGGCTAGATCCTTTCTATTTTGAAATCATCAGATTACCCATCCGGGTTAAATCCTTTTCTGCAACACATGCAAGAACTCATGTCATGTAAGCCATAATTTATCCATCGGATTTCCCTTTCTATTTCAACTGGGGCATTTATCATTCTTTTCAATTACACCACCACATTTCATGGATTTTCATGCAATGAATATCTAAATTTTCATACATTTAAGAACATACATATGTAAGTATATTAAGAGTTTACTTCGGGTTATACGAACTTACCTAGTAGTCGTTTCGGATTCATGTGTCGATTTTGAAACCTTTCGTTTTCCACGGTCAACCTCTGGAATTGGTTCCTCGGGGTTTATATCATTAAAAATAAATTATTAATACCTCACATTGTTCATTTTTGGCTTAAGACTCACCCCCGGGCAAAATGACCAATTTGCCCCTAACCTTCCACACTTTTACAATTTAGTCCTAAGGCTCTTATAATGAAATGCATGAAATTTCTAAGTTACCCAAGCCTAGCTGAATGATTTTGTTGCCTATAGCAGCCCACATTTTCTTCCATTTCACATTTCTACCCCATATTTATACATTTTTCAAGTAGGTCCCCTTTTGGTGCTTCTATGAAAAATCACCTAGCAAAAGATGTTTATATAACATCTAACTTTCATAACCCTCCATAAATCATTAAAAAACAACCATCTTATGCATGGTTCAAATTTCCAACATGAACCCTAGCTTGAAATATGGGTAGAAATGGATTGAGCATGTTACGAGGGTTTCAAAAATACGAAGAATGTTAAAAACGGGGCTAGGGAACACTTACTATTGAGCTTGAAATGTTGGAAAACCCTAGCTATGGATACTCCTTCAAATTCGGCAGCATGGAGAAGAAAATGAGTGAATATTTGCTTGATTTTCCCTTTTTTATTTCATTAATTAATGAAATGAGCAAAATGCCCTTCCTTACTAACCTTTCCAAATTTTCCATGCATGCCCATTTTTGTCCAAAAACTTAGAAATTGGGAAAATTATACTTTAAGGACATCTAATTAACATTCCAAAGCAATTTCATACAAATTTCTTCTAGAACCCAAGTTTTGCAACTTATTCAATTTGGCCCTTAATTTCCAATTAGACACCTTACACATGGAATTTCTTCATGAAACTCTAACACATGCATATTTTCAGATCCTAGACCTCATAATGATCATGAAATAATTATTTTACATCGGATTTTCTGGTCTCGGAACTACTATTTCGACTAGGCCCTATTTCGGGATGTTACACTTGGTTGAACTTTAGCATAACTTTTCACTCACAGCCTAATGAGTAGTCAGAACAAGTTATCGAAATTCTTGAGGACATGTTGAGGTGTTGCGTAATCGATTTTAGTGGTAGCTGGGAGGAGCATTTGCTATTATCAGAGTTTGCTTATAACAACAATTTTCATTCAAGCATTCAGATGGCTCCTTATGAAGCACTATATGATTGCAAATATCGTACACCTCTATGTTGGACTAAGTTGGGGGAAAAGAAGATATTGGGTTCGGATTTCGTACAGGAAACTGAGAATGTTATTAAGCTAATTCAGGATCAATTGAGAATGACATCTGACCGATAGAAATCTTATGCCAACTTGAGGAGGAAAAATATAGAGTTTAGTGTTGGAGACCAAGTATTTCTTAAAGTATCACCGTGGAAGAAAATATTGAAATTTGGTCGTAAGGGAAAGTTGAGCCCGAGGTTTATTGGACCTTACAAGATACTTACTAGGTTTGAACCAGTTGATTATCAGTTAGAGCTACTCCAGAACTAGACCATATTCATGACGTGTTTCACATTTCTATGTTGAGGCAATATTGTTATGATCCATTTCACGTGAATTCGATCAAAAAGGTCAATGTGAGACCAGATTTGTCTTATGAGGAAAAGCCTGTTCAGATTTTAGACTGTGATGTTAAGGAAAATACAGATTCCTCCAGTAAAGGTCTTATGATGAAATCATGGGACAAATGAAGCTACTTGGGAACCTAAGGATGAGATGCGATGACAATATCCTCACCTATTCTTATAAGGTAAATTTTGAGGCTGAAATTTATTTTAAAGAGGGTAGAGTTGTCACATCCCTATTTTTATTATTAATTTTGACAATTCATGAACAAACAAGTAAATAGTCTAATGGTAAGGAGCTTAATTAATCTCCCTAAGATCCTATGTTCAAATCCCTACATCTACATTTTTTTAAAATTTTTGCCATATTAAAATCATTGTCAAACCCCTTTGTGTAGTCTACCATAATTGCCTTATAGGCAAGGATTTCTTTCCCTTTTTAATTAGTCAACCTATCATGAATAGTCTACCTTTTACTCCACATGTTCCCTCACTTTCCCTTATTTACCATTGAAACACTCTTTTCCACATTTTACCTCCCTTACCATTAACCTTGCCGTCCTATGCACCTAGACACCCTAAGTTCCCATTCTGTTTTCATTTTTCAAGTTTTCTCTCCTCTTTTCTCTCTTTTTCTCCTCTTTCAACCACCATTCCTTTGACATTTTGCTACCATACCACCACTGTTGGCCATCATATTATCACCAAATCACCACCACGACACCACAAAGACCTCCCCTTTCTTTCATGCCTCTTCTACACTTCACCACTGTCGCACCATCGTTGTGTTGTCGTTATAGCGCTACACCACCACCACTGTCATTAGTCACCATTTTTCATTGATTTTCATTTTCTCTTCATTTATTTAGTTAAAATTGAATTACTATTTCTCCTATCCTATTTTCATAGATCATTTACGATCTTAACATATTCTTTCATATTTTTTTGGATGAGGCTCTCCTTAGATAATTTTCCTCTATAATCGAACCACTATGGGATCAATGACTCACTTCTTCCTTGGAATAATCATAAGTGATATGTAATGTTATAATATCAATCTTTTCCTTTTCATTTCTTAAGGCTGAAACTAAAATTGGTTTTTGCACACTCATGAAGTGTTCTTTCGAACCACTTAAACCCGTATTACTGCTTTAAGAAAAGTTTACCCTTTTAGACAATCGATAAGTAAGTTTCCTCACTTGATCTTCGATATGAGACTTATATGAACATTTTAGCATTTTAACGCATGGTACTGATTTGTTAATAAAAATGATTCAAAGTCGAATTTCTTCCCTTCGAATTGGAATCGAAATCGGCATTGTTGGATCTACCAAACAAGGTGTGGATTTAACTTATTAGAAAATTTACATATAGGCTTATCATCAAATAATATATACTCATTTATTTAATATTGAAAACTTGATAAAGATCTCCATAGTTTGAAATATTGATAACACATTATGTATTCAAAAAGAGATGTTAAATCTATAAAAAGTGGGAATACTGAAGTAAGTACTTTGAACTGATCATTTTGTGAACGTATGTTATAATTGATGTGATTTAATGATTTTTGTGAAATTATGTGTACATACCAACTCTCATGATATGTGATTTTATGGCGATGTTGAGAATTCATAATATATATAAATCATGTCATTGTTATGATAATTAAGATATGATTTGCATGTTAAGCATGCTCACTGTACTAATTAAATCTAATTCACCTCTTCAGTATGCCGACTGTATTGATTATGAATTTGATTCACATGTTAAGCATGCCCATTGAAAATATTATTCATATATCCTATCAAATACATAGGGTTGGGATGATTATGAAAGGAGGAAGACTTTGGAAGTTTTATTGCAATATGGAATGGCTTGACCACAACATGCAGCTTGTCTACAATATTCAGTGGCTTGGGCACAACGTGGAATGTTATTAGATGGAAGAGTTCTGGGGAACTCTTTATTAGTGTGTAGCGGAGATAGGTAGGAATGTTTTTGAAAAACTTGCATTGATTTTTGAAAAAGCTCTACATTGACATTCTCATGCATCTTGTCAAATGTGAAATTAGGTTGAAATACAAATGTTACTATATTTATGAAATGTATAGCTTAAATATTGTTCTTTTTTATGTTGAATTCACACTGGGCTTTAAAAGTTCCCCCCTTCAAATTTCTGACTTTTTTAGATAACACACGAGGTTAGGACATGGGTTTGGCGTACGGAGGAGTACTCGAGCATTTTGAATATAAATTTTTATACTTTATTATTTGATTTTTTTGGACTATTTAATTATTGTTTAGAGACTGGGGCATGGGACGTTGATTTTGAATTTTGGATACTATTGCATGATTTGGTTTTAAAACAATTATAAATAAATGGTTTGATTTGCACGAAAAATTGGATTTTTCAACATAATTACAATTTCAACCTAATGATTTTATTTCAAACTCAAGAATACATTTTTACGAAACTTAAATTTATTTTTCACTTATTCAATAATTTATGAAATGTATGAAATTACGATTTTTAATCAACAAATAAAATTAAGTAAATTTTCTATTGCGACATTTTCAAAGTAACATGTTTTATTCAGATGTTCAAAACTTAGACTTTTCAAAGCTATTCAATTTCTGATAAGTTTCCAAAGAAATTCAAAGACATTATTTTGGTTTTCTCAAGCAAATCAGCACACTGATTTTAAATGAAAGAGATGACGATTTTTGAAAGAAAATAGCTAAATGTTTAATTTTCTGCGTCATTGTAACACCCCTTACCTGTACCTGAGACTGGGACCAGGTACAAGGCGTTACTAGGTATGAATTTGAACATTTTCAGGAAATACAAGTTATAAAATTTCGTTCCAAATTAAAACCAATCAATCAACATCTTAGTGTCCCTATTATGGGCCTACGAGGCCCTAAACATACTTTGAGAACGGTCTAGGATTAAATCGAGAACTTGGGACAGTTCCTGGAAAATTTGCTAAGTTAAGCCTTACACACCCGTGTAAAGGCAATGCACACGCCCTTGTCCTTTACCCGTGTGGAATTTCTTGAATTATTTCTCATATTTAACCTACAGGGGTTTTCACACGACCAAGCACACGCTCGTGTCTCTAGCCCGTGTCTCTCACACGGATAGAGACACGGCCGTGTGATTGCCTGTGTCCAAGAACTTGGACATTCTATTTATGACGTTAGCATGCATTTAGGGGTACATGGCCAAGACACACGCCCGTGTGCTAGGCCGGTTCTCCACACGGTTGAGACACATGGCCGTGTCTCTACCCGTGTGTTTACTACCATGCATTCTGACTTAAAATTATTAGGTATAGAGGACACATGGCCATATCACACGCCCATGGGGTGGTCCGTGTGTTACAGACGGCCTGGACACATGCCTGTGTGTCTACCCGTGTCGACCTTGTTAGGCTATTTTCCAAGCCTTTGCTCACCCTCTATCATCCCCATACTCTTATAGATTACCGTAATACATAACAAGGCCTAATTATACATCCCAAATGACCTTAATATATCTCATTGCATGTAAACCTCATCTCATCAGTTTTATACATGCTCGGTTATCCCCTATATGTTAAAGATTTCTATGACTGGTAACTCAATTAAGCTGGGCTTATTGTCTTAACTCATTGCCAATTATAACCTAGCCATCCCTTGTGATTTAGTCACATTACATATACTTAATTGTGATATGCCATATTTAACCATCATAAGAACATTAGACATAAACATGCATAAATCTGTAGGTCATAACCTACATCAAAATGAGCCAATTTTCATGGCCATATTCAAGTGAACACGTATACTTTTATAAGCATTCATGTTGGCTAATCAAATGACACATATAACAAAATAACAACAGCCTTATACATGCCATTGAATAAAATAAAAGTATCTATATACCAAAGCTAGACAAGCTGATAGTGTGTTGATTCTCCAACCGTCTCCCAATCTTTACGAGTCCTCCAGCTCTATAAGATAGGGAAAAGAGAGGGGTAAGCATTTACATGCTTAGGAAGCCCGAATAACTGGAAAGTAAACTTACCGATTAATTAGCATGCATCCATATTAGGCAATAAAACCAACAAGCATGAAATAGTTTCCCTATCAAATGCACTCAATCGAAAACTTAGTTTCATAACAATACACTATGTAATTTGTCTTAGATGAGCTCATCATCCAACATTTTCATTTTTCTATCTCGTGTTAGTCCCGTTGATTTTCTCGAAAATCTCGATGGATTATCCATTTACCGTAAGTCATAAGAGCAATCATCTCAAGTACGCACTCCCACGAACCTCACATCTTATGGCGAGATTACCAGTCCAGGCCAAATCCCTTATAGCTACAAACACTCGTAATGAGCTCGGATTTGAATTACCAGTCTAGGCTAAATTCAGACCCTAGTTAGATTAACCATCCGGGCTAAATCCATTATGCACACATATTCTTCGGGAGGCTCGATCACTTAAGGAACACCCATCCAGACTAGATCCTATCTATATTTAAGATTAACGGATTACCCGTCCAGGCTAAATCCTTTTCTGCAACACATACAGGATCTCAAGTCACGTAAGCTATGGTTTATCCATCGAATTTCCCTTTTGACTTCAACCGGGACATTTATTATCATATCATTATTATTAACACATTTCATGGGTTTTCATGCCATCACTATAACCCATTATCATCCGTTCATAAAACACGCAATTAGACATATTAATAGTTTATTTAAATTTATTCGAACTTACATGGTATCCGTTTCAGTTTCGTGTTTCGGTTATTGCGAAACCTTTCATTTTCCTCGATTGACCTCTGGAATTTGTTCCTCGGTGTCTATAACAATAAAAATAAATCATTAATACCTCCCATTATTCTTTTCAAGTCTAAATTTTACCCCCAGACAAAATGACCGTTTTGCCCCTAACATTTTACATTATTTACAATTTAGTCCCTAAGCTCGTATGATGAAATGCATGAAATTTCTACATTACTCAAGCCTAGTCGAAAGTTTTTCCCTCTTATGGAAGCCCATATTTTCCATTATTTCACATTTCTACCACATATTTTGTACATTTTGCAAAAAGGTCCTTTTAGGGTTTTTCATGAAAATCACCTAGAAAAATATGTTTAACACACATCCAACTTTCATGTTCCTCCATAAAACATCAAAGAATAAACATGTCACACATGGGTCATTTTGCAAACATGAACCCTAACTCAAAATATGGGTAGAAATGGAGAGAGTACGCCACGGGATTTCAATATGACATGCATGGTTAGTAATATGACATGTGTGTTGGATGTATGCTCTATGACTAATTGAGCTGGTCATAGCCATGTAGTAATTGCATGTTATATACATAACGTGATAATGATTGAACATGAGTGCTTGATGCATAAGTTGGTAACCATAGTATAATGGTAAAAATGGTCATCAAAATTACCAGTCTTATGAATGTGAAGTAAGGAATCTAGACTTGGTATTGCATGAGTCGATGCATTACTTGTAAGAGATTATGGGTAACATGAAGGCTTGGAAAATAGCCTAAGTGTTGGCCGCACGGGCTGAGACACAGCCGTGTGTCTCAACTGTGTGAGGGACACGACCAGGAGACACGGGCGTGTGGCCCGGCCGTGTGGTTCAATGCACATGTTGACGTCATAAATAGAGAGTTACACGGTCTGAGGACACGAGCATGCCCCTATGTCCACACGGGCTTGTGACCTTGTTTCATGGAAAAAATTCCTAAGGTTTCCTAAAACTTTTCACAGTTCTCGGTTTAGTCCCGAATTAATTTTGATGAATGTTTTGAGCTTCGTAGATCCAAATAAGGGACGACATGCATGTGCTTGAAAGGTTTTGAATTAAAAGAGATTTTATGGCCCAATTTTTATATGAATGTGTATGTTTAAGTCCGATAATGTCTTGTACCCTGTTCCGGCGTCAGACATGGGTAAGGGGTGTTACATTTAGTGGTATCAGAGCATGGTTTAGCTGGTTCTCAGACTAATCTAGCACGTGTAAGAGTCTAGCTATACATGCCACAAGTTTGTGATAGTGTGATGTCTCCCGGCGCGAATGAGAACTATCTTGTGTGGGCAAGGTACTCTCCAACTGAGCTGCACCCGATCTTGTATATAATTATGCTAAAGTATTCAATAAAGTGCAGTTATGAAGAGCTGAAATTCAGAAAGGTACGAACAAGAATTCGTGAAATGTATATGTACATATTTTTGATATGAGAAATATGAAATAGGATGTGTGCATGGTATAATAAGCTTATCTATGATTGATTTGTTCGAGTGAATACATGTGTTTAGATAACTGGAAAGTTGGCGTAAAACGAATATGAATGTCGATCTGTCTGAAATGAATGATATGATTTTGATGATGTTGCTATGATGATGAAAGTTGTGTTACATGTTTATGTATATAAGAGTCGAGTCAAAGGCCCTACGACCTCACCCCCTTACTAGAGTGGTGTATTGTAATGGAATTTCATGAGAATTGCGCTGAATAAATTCACAAGTATTAAACCAAAGAGTTCAGTAGAGAAATATCTATAAACACGATTAGAGATTGAGAATGAGTTGATAAGTAAGCCAGAGCTAGAAAAGTATTAGGTTGACATAAAGATTATATGAATTATGCACTGTCACAGTTAGAGAAGAAACGTACTTTGGTAAATCGAATTGCTTAGTTACAAGGTTGAGAAAGTGTAACAATATGGGATTTGTGATGACAGAAATAGTTAGAGGAATAATATTTGAAACATGAAATGTCTGAGTATGGAAATCGTAGTGAGTTGATGATGACTGTCTCTCTTGATATATTTTAAGAGATCATTGTTCTCGGAAGTATTATAGTGGCTATCTATCCGGAAGTATTATAGTGGCTATCATCTTCTGATAAAATTCTTATTATATGAGAATGCTATCTGATCTATATGTCAGACAAAGGCATTGTCGGCCTAACCGGGTTATAATATGTTTTGTTCTACTTCTCTCTGGTACTCTGTTATATTCAGTTTGTTGGGAACTTATGAGAAAGTACAAATGATGCTATAATTATGTTTCCCTTAATTATTGCATTTGATTCCAGTGGGATGAAATGATGTTTTCTTCTGAACTTTTTCTCTCTGAGGAATTATTGAGGTCTTCCATATTTCTTTAAGAGTTTGTTTTTGCTCTTCCAACATAGTATCGTACCTTGGGATTTCTTTAATTTGCGTGTAAGGATTTGACATCAGAAAATGCATAAGTGATGAAAATTTTGAATTTCAATTGTTATGATAGATCTCTTTTCTCAAGTAAGTTAATCAAAGCTAATGTCTTCAGTTGAGATATATTGGTTATTTGAGTTAATGCAAGTAAAAGGGATTTTATTTAGTATGATGAGTGAATTCTAAATGATTGTATGATAAAAATTTCATCTTATGAACGTCGAATGGCTTAATCCATGATTAGCAAAACTTGGACAAATTAGAATATTATTAACAAAAGCATTTGAATTGGTCTAGTCAGCACTTGGGCAGAGACTTTTTAATTTTCAATGATGCATTGTTGTATGAATTGTGATGTGTTTTAAGACAATAAGATAATGTGATAGCTTAGAGCATTCGATACCACCAAAAGATTTGAGTTGTTAACAGGGTTAGAGCCGAACATCAGGTTTTACCGGAACTATCTTCTCCGGTGCTGATATTAAAATAGAAATGAGAAAGGATTACTCTCGAGGCTCTATCAGAATTATTTCTATCTTGAAAAGAGGAAAAAAATGTGATGTAGCTTATTGTTAAATGTTTGGTGAGATCTATAAATCATGCCAGTATGTACTGAATTCCCACTCGTCAGATTGATGAGACTTCGTGTCTTTATGATTGTCGGATTTCTCAAAATACTAGCCTCCATTAATCGAATTGTGTGAAATAGAGAGTGTAAGGCCAAGATGAACTGACTAGTTTTATTATTCGAATTCGAAAAGATTCAAGTATGTGTGTATATGTGACATGATGACATAGATGAAACCTTTGTGTATATGAACTCTTAGGTAGATGTTGAAATTCCGCGGAGGTATAGTACAGTGATGAATCGCTTATGATACTGATATTGGAAAGTAAAGAGATAAGTATTAGGGACACAGTCGAGTGAAAGTTCTTTAACAATGATTATGGGAAAGAGAAGTTTATGTGAATACCAAAACCACTTTCCTTGTAAGATTTTCGGGGACGAAAATCCCTAAAGGGGGAGAATTGTAACAACCTAAAATAGGGCCTAGTCGGAACAGTGGTTATGAGACCACAAATTTGAAATAAAAATATTATTTTATGACTATTTTAGAGTCTATGATATGTTTGAGTGGTTGTGTGCAAATTTTGTTAAGTAAATTTTATTGATAAAGTGCCCAGTTTCATTATTGGGATTAAATAGCACTAACTGCAAAATATGAGTTCTAGAATATAAGTACTTGTTTGAAATGGGGGTTTAAACTGAGGTTTTTAAATAAAAAATAGAGCATCATATTTTAGTATGGACAAAACTAGACATAGAAGGGTAAATTGAAGGGTTAGTAAAAAGGGCATTTTGGTCATTTTGGTGTATTAAGGCATAAAAGACAAAATAAAAGCACAAAAATCTGCTCAACTTCTTCATATGGCTGTCGAAATTTACATGACTCCATGGCTAGGGTTTCAAGCTTTTCAAAGCTCAATTGTAAGTGCATTTGAACCTCCTATTTAATGTTTTGCACCTATACCTCCCTTGCCTGAAAGCCTAGCTTCTTCTTGATTTGATAGGCTTTCCCTCTAAGGCCCCTCCCTTTTCCCCTTTTATAATGGGGGGCTCAGGCCCCGACCTTGTGACAGCCCAAAATTGACCCTAGTCGGGAAGTGGTTTCGGGACCACAAAACCGAGTCATAATAATAATTAGCCATCATATTTGATGCTTATTATATGTATATATGCATGTGTGGAAATTTCATGTTTGAATTTTGTTAATTGTAAGTGAATTTTATTAAATAGGACTTATGTGAGAAAATTTAGAAATGTGCTAGGCAAATGTGAAGTGGCCTATTAATGCATGTTATGAAAATGATGGGTTTGCATGTCAAATTACCTAAATTTGAGCTAGTGGCCGGCCATGCTATGGGTGGAAACATGTTGGGAACATGTTGGCTTAGTATGTTATGTGAGAAAGAATAAATAAAGGGTTAGTAATTAAGTAATGAAAAGGGAGGGGTGATGAAAACAAAGTTGTCTCATCCATCCCCCCCCCTCCATTTGCCGTAACTAGACAAAGAAAAGAAGAAAAAAAAAGAAAGGGTGTTCATCCTTTAACACCTTGGCCGAAAATTTGAAGGAGGAAGGAAGAAGAAAGGTTGAAGAGATTCGGCCATGCATGTAACTAGGCTAAGGTATGTTTGATGATGTTCCATGAGATGCATGCATGTTTTAGTTGTTAGTTTGAGTTCTACCTAGCCCATGGTCTAAATCTTGCTATGTGATGGAGATGATATTCGGCCATGGGTGTTGTCTTTCTTGGTTGGTGTTTTGATGTTGTGGTGATGAGGCATGAAGATGATTGAGCTTGAGTGTTTAATAAAAAGGTTTGGATGTGAGAGTGTGTGAGGAGTAGAAATGAGGGGTCTTAGCAACTTCATGAAGGTTCGGCCATGGTGCTTCAATATTGCACTTGTGTTTAACCCTAGGATTAATTAGTTATATGGTTAGTATGGGTATGGGTGACCGAATATGAGAGCATGAATAGATGGAGAGTTTGGTGAATCGATATGTGGTAAATGTTAAGTGTTAAATGAGATAGAAATGATAGATTAATGTTGCACATTCGGCTATAGTTAGGCATGTTGATGATCTTATCTTGACTTAGATAATTAGGCATAAAAGGGTGGTAATGAGGTTGAGGTTGTTGAATGGTTAGTTGGGTAACAAATGAAGCATTCGGCCATCACTTGGGAGCTTATGTGATGTTGAGTTTAAAATTAGCAAAGGTGATTACCGAATGTCCAAGTATGCATATGCATGTGTGATTAGATTATTGATAGTATGGTAATTGCATGAGGTTATTAGCCGAATAGCTAAGAACATAAAGTAGCAAGATGAAAATTTTACCATGTCGTTTCGTATGTCATAAAATCATTAAAATGTGGATACCAATATATGTAGCAAAGCGGTTAAATGAGTTAATTTATTTGTTTAAGCTCAAGACTCTAAAGGAGAGGCGTCCAACAAGGGAAAATCAAAGGTCATCGAGTAGCCGACTTGGAACTATTTTACCTAACACAAGGTAAGTCATTAAGCATATCTTTGGTATTGATTTAAATGATCGTAATACCTATACAATTGTGTTTAATGAGATGAAATGTATACAAATGTATATGTATGTAGAGATGAAATTTGTCGAATGTAAAAAGGAAGTGAAGCCTATAGAGTGGCTGGTTTTCGGCACTAAGTGTGCGGGCAATAAGTGTTCACGGTTGTGAGATTGGCACTAGGTGTGCGAACTTGAAATGCATGGCACTAAGTGTGCGAGTTTAAAGTACATGGCACTAAGTGTGCGTGGTTGATTATTAAGCACTATGTGTGCGAACCCACTATATATATACTTTCTATAAATTATTTACATTAAGGATGCGACATTACCGAGTCGATTTTGGACAGCGGAAAAAGGTAAGTACCTTGAGTTCATGGCTAATAGGCGCTACGTTTATATTTGGAGTTGAGCTTGGTAAGTTTTGAACCTATGTGACAATTATACTTGAAGTCACGTATATAAGATTTATCGTGGAATAGGTGAAAGGTCGTCTAGTTGTATGATTGTAATGAAAATAAAATGATGTATGAAAATGCCTCAAATATCCTATCAATTAGTATTGGAATGTGAATGCATGACTTGGTATGAGATGGAACCGATAGGCCTAAGGAACTATGGTATGGTTCGGTGTGGATGGAGTAACTAGCCTTGTTCCATTTTGTTTCCTCTTGTGATAATGTTATTAATGGATGGTAGTGCATTGCTTATGACTTACTGAGTTATATACTCACTCGGTGTTTTCCTTGTCACCTATTTTAGGCTTCTTGGATTCGTTTCCTTCGCGTGGTCGGGCCGTCATCGAAGTCATCACAGCAGCTAGCAAGTTTTGGTACTTTCTTCTTAGTCGGCTTAGGAGAACATTTCGGCATGTATAGGCTATTATGTTGTGTTTGAACTTTGGTATGTAAACTTTTAGCCATGCGAAAATGGCATAAATGTTCGGTTGGATTTGGTTTTATAATGTTAGGTCGTAAGTCTGGGTAATTCGATTTTTTTTTATGCCATATGTCATGGTTGATTATTTTTGGTGTTAAGATTCATGATATGGCAATAGTGTAGTAGGGAGATGTTTGACAATGATTAGCCTTTGGTATGGCTAGTCATGATTATAATTTTGTGATATGTATGATGAATTACTAGTTAGATCAATGAGAAATCACGAAATAGGCATAGTTGCTTCAGTAACAGATGCTGGCAGCAGCAGTGACGTGAGATTGAAAAATTACAAAAATTAGTATGAATGGAATTAAATAGTGAATAAATTATGTAATCGAAGCTCGATGAGTCTATTTTCATATAGAAGTAACGAAACAATCATATGGACAGTATGTTAAGAGATATTCAGGTTCTCGTGAGACAGGACCAGAACGGTTTCTGGATTCCCTGTTCCGACTGTGGAAATTCATTATAAATTAACCAGAGATAATTAGGAGTCATGCCATATATGTATAGATTCCTCTATGAGTCTAGTTTCTATAGAAATAAACGGCATCGGTATTGAAGCTCTATGCAGGGAGTTATCCAAATTGTAATGCATGAAGGTCAGTGTAGTCGCACCCTGTAATAGGGGAGAATTTAACTAATAAACTGTACTAATTGGCCCGACCAAAAATTCTACAAAAATTCTACCATATAGTTATATGAGTCTAGTTCCAGGGAAAATTTACGGAACTGGATTTCGAGTTTCAGAACTCAAGATATGATTTTTAAAGCAACTAGTACGCAGATTGGCAGCTTGTCTGGGAAATGTCAAATAAGTGGTTTGAAGTCTGTTAACACCTCGTGTTCGACTCCGGCGACGGCCTCGGGTTCGGGGTGTTACAATTTTATTGGTATCAGAGATATGGTTTAGTCGGTTCTAGGACTACCATAGCGCGTATGAGTCTAGCTATACATGCTTTAATGTTAATGTTTAAATGTGTGATGACTTCTGACGGTTAAAATTTTTTTGTTTTGATTAGTAAATGGACCCCGGTGTAGAAAGAACCTTAGCGGATGACGTTGAAAGTGTAGCGGCTGCTCCTGCACAAGGGACACCGCCTGTTGAACCTCAGTCATCTGCGAATACTCAAGGTGAGGGGGCTAAACAAGCCTTCTTTACCATGATGAATGAGTGGGTCGCGCAATATGCCCGAACCAATCCGGCTGTCCAACAATTCCCGGATTTGAATAATCCACCCCAAGAGCCCGTAATGCCATCAGTCACTGATCCTGTGAGGCTGAGTAAGCCACCTGTAGACTTGATTAGGAAGCGCGGGGCTGAGGAGTTCAGGGCCATAGTTACTGATGATGCTGAAAGGGCCGAGTTCTGGCTTGATAACACCATTCGGGTGTTTGATGAACTGTCATGCACACCCGATGAATGTCTAAAGTGTGTTATATCCTTGTTGCGGGACTCAGCCTACTATTGGTGGAGGACCCTGATTTCCATAGTCCCAAACGAACGAGTTACTTGGGACTTCTTTCAAACGGAATTCCGAAAGAAATATATTAGTCAACGGTTCATTGATCAAAAGCGCAAGAAATTCTTGGAACTCAAGCAAGGCCGTATGACAGTATCTGAATATGAACATGAATTCGTAAGACTCAGTAGGTATGCCCGGGAGTGTGTAGCTGATGAGGTTGCTATGTGCAAGAGATTCGAAGAAGGATTGAATGAAGATTTAAAGCTACTAGTGGGTATTTTGGAGATAAAAGAATTCGTAACACTAGTCGAACGAGCCTGCAAGGCGGAAGAACTTGGAAAGGAAAAGAAGAAGGCTGAATTTGAAGCTAGAGACTATCGTAAAAGATCGACGGGTAAAGCTCCGTTCTCAGCTGTAAAGAAGTTCAGGGAGGACACTAATAAGTCGAGGGCGACTGCGGGAATTTTCATCAGAGCACGACCCTCGACGGACTCCCGAGCTACTTCGGTAGCTAGTGTGGGCAATAATCGTCAAGAGAAACCTGAATGTCCCCAATGCGGAAGACGACACCTAGGTGAATGTTGGGGTAAGTCTACTAACAGGGCCTGTTACGGATGCGGTTCGAAGGACCACTTCATTAGAGATTGCACGGAGCTTGATGAGAAGAATAAGATTCAAGGTGCAAGACCTAGTGGAGTGACAACTAAAGGTAGACCACCGAGAATTTTAGGAGGTAGGGGTGGTAGTCAGAGAGGAGCCTCTGATACGGCTGTTCGAGCCGAGAACCGTAATCCTACTAGAGCATATGCCATTCGCGCACGAGAGGAGGCATCCTCCCCTGACGTCATCACTGGTACCTTCACTCTCTTTGATACTAATGTGATTGCATTGATTGACCCTGGCTCTACTCATTCATATGTATGTGAAACCTTAGCATTCAGTAAGACTCTACCTGTTGAGTCTACTGAGTTTGTAATTCGAGTGTCAAATCCTTTGGGCCAATACGTACTTGTTGATAAAGTGTGTAAGAAATGCCCTCTAATAATCCGAGAATCCTGTTTTCCGGCCGATTTGATGCTTTTGCCGTTTGACGAATTTGATGTTATTCTTGGTATGGATTGGTTGACCGTACATGATGCAGTGGTGAACTGCAAAAGAAAAACCATCAATTTGAGGAGTGCAAATGATGAGGTAGTCTGAGTTGAGTCTACCGATTGGAAGGGGGTGCCAGTGATAATATCTTCAATGACCGCTCAGAGATATATGAAAAAGGGTTGTGAAGCATACCTTGTGTATGTATTTGATAGCAAAGAGACGGAAAGGAAACTTGAATCAGTACTAGTGGTTTGTGAGTATTCAAATGTTTTTCCTGAGGAGTTACCGGGGTTGCCACCGGTTCGAGAGGTGGAATTCGGCATCGAGATTGTACCTGGTACCACGCCGATCTCAATAGCCCCATATCGTATGGCATTAACAGAATTAAAGGAATTGAAAGTTCAATTGCAAGAATTAACGGATAGAGGTTTCGCTCGACCAAGTTTCTCACCTTGGGGAGCACCAGTATTGTTCGTGAAAAAGAAGGACGGAACCATGAGGTTGTGCATTGACTATCGTCAACTGAATAAAGTGACGATAAAGAATAAATATCCGTTACCACGTATTGATGATTTGTTTGATCAATTAAAGGGAGCCTCAGTGTTTTCAAAGATAGATTTGAGATCGGGTTATTATCAGTTGCGGATTCGAGATTCGGACGTACCCAAACTGCTTTCAGAACGAGGTACGGTCACTACGAGTTCTTAGTGATGCCGTTCGGGCTCACTAATGCCCCTGCGGTATTTATGGATTTGATGAATCGGATCTTCAGACAGTATTTGGATCGGTTCGTAGTTGTGTTCATTGACGATATCTTGGTCTATTCAAGAGATGAGATCGAACATGCTGAACACCTGAGATTAGTGTTGCAAATTTTGCGGGATAAGCAGTTATATGTGAAGTTCAGTAAGTGTGAGTTCTGGTTAAGAGAGGTTAGCTTCTTGGGTCATGTGGTATCCGCATCGGGTATTCGAGTTGACCCGAGCAAAATTTCAGCCATACTTAACTGGAAGCCTCCAAGAAATGTTACCGAAGTTCGGAGCTTCCTAGGGCTCGCCGGTTATTACCGACCATTTGTAAAAGGTTTCTCGATGATAGCCACACCAATGACGAAGCTACTTCAAAAGGATGCTAAGTTCGAATGGACGGAGAAATGTCAGAAAAGTTTCGATCAACTGAAAACTTATTTGACTGAAGCTCCAATTTTAGTGCAACCCGAATCAGGCAAAGAGTTTGTCATTTATAGTGACGCATCCCTACTCGGGTTGGGTTGCGTATTGATGCAAGAAGGTCGAGTTGTGGCCTATGCGTCGAGACAATTGAAGCCACACGAGAGAAATTATCCAACCTATGATCTCGAACTAGCCGCCATCGTATTTGCTTTGAAAATATGGCGACATTATTTGTTTGGCGAAAAGTGCCATGTATTTTCGGATCACAAAAGTCTCAAATATTTGATGACTCAAAGAGACTTAAATCTGCGACAAAGACGTTGGCTTGAGTTGTTGAAAGATTACGAGCTTGTCATTGATTACCACCCGGGAAAGGCTAATGTGGTTGCGGACGCCTTAAGCCGGAAATCACTGTTTGCTTTACGAGCGATGAATGTGCACTTGTCTGTTCTACCCGACAATGTGTTAGTAGCTGAATTAAAGGCCAAACCGTTATTGATTCGTCAAATTAGTGAAGCTCAGAAAGTCGACGATGAATTGGTTGCAAAATGGGCTGAATGTGTTCCGAATATGGAATCCGAATTTCAAATTGATGATGACGATTGTTTGAGATTCAGAAGTCGTTTGTGTGTTCCAAGGAATTCGGAACTCATTTCGATGATTCTGAACGAAGCCCATTGTAGCCGAATGTCAATTCACTCGGGGAGTACGAAAATGTACAACGATTTGAAACGTCGGTTTTGGTGGCATGGTATGAAATGGGACATCTCCGACTTTGTTTCGAGATGTTTAATATGTCAACAAGTGAAAGCAGAACATCAAGTGCCTTCAGGATTACTTCAGCCGATCGTGATACCCGAGTGGAAATGGGATCGAGTCACAATGGACTTTGTGTCCGGACTACCATTGTCAGCAAGTAAGAAGGATACGATTTGGGTTGTTGTTGATAGACTGACTAAGTCGGCTCACTTTATCCCCGTGCGTACGGATTTTTCATTGGATAATTAGCCGAATTGTATGTTTCTCAGATTGTGAGATTACACGGGTACCTATTTCTATCGTGTCGGATAGAGATCCGAGATTCACCTCACGATTTTGGAAGAAATTGCAAGAAGCTTTGGGTACCAAGCTGCATTTAGCACCGCTTTTCATCCCCAAACTGATGGTCAATCCGAGCGGATAATTTAGATACTCAAGGATATGCTGAGATGCTGCATCCTTGAGTTTAGTGGTTCATGGGAACGGTATTTACCTTTGATTGAATTCGCTTACAACAATAGTTTTCAATCAAGTATTAATATGGCACCTTACGAGGCTTTGTACGGTCGTAAATGCCGTACACCATTGTTTTGGACCGAGCTCGGTGAAAGTAAAATTTTGGAGTCGATTTGATTAAAGATGCCGAACAGAAAGTAAAGGTAATCCGTGAAAGTCTAAAGGCAGCCACAGATCGTCAGAAATCGTATGCGGATTTGAAACGAAAAGACATTGAATATCAGGTGGGAGATAAAGTGTTTCTTAAAGTTTCGCCTTGGAAAAAGGTACTCAGATTTGGCCGAAAGGGCAAGTTGAGTCCGAGATTCATTGGGCCATACGAAATATCCGAACGAGTCGGTCCAGTTGCGTATCGATTGATTTTACCCCCTGAACTTGAAAAGATTCACGACGTCTTTCATGTTTCGATGCTTCGACGCTATAGATCTGATCCTTCGCACATAATTAGCCCGTCGGAGGTTGAAATTCAAGCCGATATGAGTTATGAAGAAGAGCCGATGCGTATCCTAGCTCGTGAAGTGAAGGAGTTGCGAAACAAAAGGGTTCCGTTAGTAAAGGTGTTATGGCTCAAACACGGGATCGAGGAAGCTACTTGGGAAACCGAGAGCTCGATGAAAGAACGATACCCAAACCTATTTACCGGTAAGATTTTCGGGGATAAAAATTTCTTAAGTGGGGGAGAGTTGTGACAGCCCAAAATTGACCCTAGTCGGGAAGTGGTTTCGGGACCACAAAACTGAGTCATAATAATAATTAGCCATCATATTTGATGCTTATTATATGTATATATGCATGTGTGAAAATTTCATGTTTGAATTTTGTTAATTGTAAGTGAATTTTATTAAATAGGACTTATGTAAGAAAATTTAGAAATGTGCTAGGCAAATGTGAAGTGGCCTATTAATGCATGTTATGAAATGATAGGTTTGCATGTCAAATTACCCAAAATTTGAGCTAGTGGCCGGCCATGCTATGGGTGGAAACATGTTGGGAACATGTTGGCTTAGTGTGTTATGTGAGAAAGAATAAATAAAGGGTTAGTAATTAAGTAATGAAAAGGGAGGGGTGATGAAAACAAAGTTGTCTCATCCATCCCCCCCCTCCATTTGCCGTAACTAGACAAAGAAAAGAAAAAAAAAGAAAGGGTGTTCATCCTTTAACACCTTGGCCAAAAATTTGAAGGAGGAAGGAAGAAGAAAGGTTGAAGAGATTCGGCCATGCATGTAACTAGGCTAAGGTATGTTTGATGATGTTCCATGAGATGCATGCATGTTTTAGTTGTTAGTTTGAGTTCTACCTAGCCCATGGTCTAAATCTTGCTATGTGATGGAGATGATATTCGGCCATGGTGTTGTCTTTCTTGGTTGGTGTTTTGATGTTGTGGTGATGAGGCATGAAGATGATTGAGCTTGAGTGTTTAATAAAAAGGTTTGGATGTGAGAGTGTGTGAGGAGTAGAAATGAGGGGTCTTAGCAACTTCATGAAGGTTCGGCCATGGTGCTTCAATATTGTACTTGTGTTTAACCCTAGGATTAATTAGTTATATGGTTAGTATGGGTATGGGTGACCGAATATGAGAGCATGAATAGATGGAGAGTTTGGTGAATCGATATGTGGTAAATGTTAAGTGTTAAATGAGATAGAAATGATAGATTAATGTTGCACATTCGGCTATAGTTAGCATGTTGATGATCTTATCTTGACTTAGATAATTAGGCATAAAGGGTGGTAATGAGGTTGAGGTTGTTGAATGGTTAGTTGGGTAACAAATGAAGCATTCGGCCATCACTTGGAGCTTATGTGATGTTGAGTTTAAATTAGCAAAGGTGATTACCGAATGTCCAAGTATGCATATGCATGTGTGATTAGATTATTGATAGTATGGTAATTGCATGAGGTTATTAGCCGAATAGCTAAGAACATAAAGTAGCAAGATGAAAATTTTACCATGTCGTTTCGTATGTCATAAAATCATTAAAATGTGGATACCAATATATGTAGCAAAGCGGTTAAATGAGTTAATTTATTTGTTTAAGCTCAAGACTCTAAAGGAGAGGCGTCCAACAAGGGAAAATCGAAGGTCATCGAGTAGCCGACTTGGAACTATTTTACTAACACAAGGTAAGTCATTAAGCATATCTTTGGTATTGATTTAAATGATCGTAATACTATACAATTGTGTTTAATGAGATGAAATGTATACAATGTATATGTATGTAGAGATGAAATTTGTCGAATGTAAAAAGGAAGTGAAGCCTATAGAGTGGCTGGTTTCGGCACTAAGTGTGCGGGCAATAAGTGTTCACGGTTGTGAGATTGGCACTAGTGTGCGAACTTGAAATGCATGGCACTAAGTTGCGAGTTTAAAGTACATGGCACTAAGTGTGCGTGGTTGATTATTAAGCACTATGTGTGCGAACCCACTATATATATACTTTCTATAAATTATTTACATTAAGGATGCGACATTACCGAGTCGATTTTGGACAGCGGAAAAAGGTAAGTACCTTGAGTTCATGGCTAATAGGCGCTACGTTTATATTTGGAGTTGAGCTTGGTAAGTTTTGAACCTATGTGACAATTATACTTGAAGTCACGTATATAAGATTTATCGTGGAATAGGTGAAAGGTCGTCTAGTTGTATGATTGTAATGAAAATAAAATGATGTATGAAAATGCCTCAAATATCCTATCAATTAGTATATGGAATGTGAATGCATGACTTGGTATGAGATGGAACCGATAGGCCTAAGGAACTATGGTATGGTTCGGTGTGGATGGAGTAACTAGCCTCGTTCCATTTTGTTTCCTCTTGTGATAATGTTATTAATGGATGGTAGTGCATTGCTTATGACTTACTGAGTTATATACTCACTCGGTGTTTTCCTTGTCACCTATTTTAGGCTTCTTGGATTCGTTTCCTTCGCGTGGTCGGGCCGTCATCGAAGTATCACAGCAGCTAGCAAGTTTTGGTACTTTCTTCTTAGTCAGCTTAGGAGAACATTTCGGCATGTATAGGCTATTATGTGTGTTTGAACTTTGGTATGTAAACTTTTAGCCATGCGAAAATAGCATAATGTTCGGTTGGATTTGGTTTTATAATGTTAGTCGTAAGTCTGGGTAATTCGATTTTTTTTTATGCCATATGTCATGGTTGATTATTTTTGGTGTTAAGATTCATGATATGCAATAGTGTAGTAGGGAGATATTTGACAATGATTAGCCTTTGGTATGGTATCATGATTATAATTTTGTATATGTATGATGATTACTAGTTAGATCATGAGAATTACGAAATAGGCTAGTTGCTTCAGTAACAGATGCTGCAGCAACAGTGACATGAGATTGAAAAATTACAAAATTAGTAGGAATGGAATTAAATAGTGAATAAATTTTGTAATCGAATCTCGATGAGTTATTTTCATATAGAAGTAACGAACAACCATATGGACAGTATGTTAAGAGATATTCAGGTTCTCGTGAGACAGGGCCAGAACGGTTTCTGGATTCCCTGTTCTGACTTTGGAAATTCATTATAAATTAACCAGAGATAATTAGGATCATGCCATATATGTATAGATTCCTCTATGATTCTAGTTTCTATAGAAACAAACGGCATCGGTGTTGAAGCTCTGTGCAGGGAGTTATCCAAATCGTAATGCATGGAAGGTCAGTGTAGTCGCACCCTGTAATAGGGAGAATTTAACTAATAAACTGTACTAATTGGCCCGACCAAAAATTCTACAAAATTCTACCATATAGGTATATGAGTCTAGTTCAGGGAAAATTTACGGAACTGGATTTCGAGTTTCAGAACTCAAGATATGATTTTAAAGCGACTAGTACGCAGATTGGCGCTTGTCTGGGGAAATGTCAAATAAGTGGTTTGAAGTCTGTTAACACCTCGTGTTCGACTCCGGCGACGGTCTCGGGTTCGGGGTGTTACAGACCTACTGCCCTACACAATACCGACATCAGCCGTCTCAAAGCTTCAGGCTTACCTGCAATCAACGATTAGTTGAATGAAAAGGCTTTGTCTCCCTCTTTACCGAAATAATTCGTAATCTTTCTATTTAACCATTTATTTGCATGAAAAATGAAGCTTAAAAAAAATTGACTCATGCAGATAATTCTGCATTTGATGTTTAATGGTAGAATAAGGACGCTTGAGTTAGAAGAACGATTTTTGTTAAGTGATTTTCGTTGAAAATGGTTAAAACGAGTTAATTAGTAAAAGTTGTTAATGTTTATAAAGCTGAATTAGTGAGAATTTGAGGTTGTCATAGAAGAGAAAAATGTTCAACACGTCGTAAATCTTATAGAAATCTAATAAATTTCAATTTCCGAGCCTGAGTAAATTCGTAATTATGCAAATTTAGGGGCAAAAATGTAAATTTTTCCCAAAATATTTTTTAGTCCAAAATGATTAGTACATTAATTAAATGAGTGAATTTCATCATTTTAGATCAAGAAATTGAGATTTGGTCTTAAATCCGAGAAAGTCTGTGGTAAAAACAAAAAGAGAATAATTAGCCGAAATTTCATTTGAGTAAGTCGATGTGATTAAATGAGCATGATATTCTGTTAAACGAGTAAGTTGTATGTAAATAATACACTACATTATTATATGTGTTTAAATTGATTATACATGAATTGCTTGGTGTGGAAATGATTATGTTTGATGAATATTAAGATAGTAGAATTCCCATTTGAACCTGAGAAACCAATTCGAATAATCATGCCATGACATTCGGGTATTATGCCATGACATTCGGGTTATTTGTGAGCCAGTGTAAGACCATGTCTTGGACATGGCATCGACACTCGATAAGACTGTGTAGAATGCCTGGACATGCATCGGCCTCAAGATGTAAGCCAGTGTAAAACATGTCTGGACATGCATCGGCTACAGATTATCAGTGTAAGACCATGTCTGGACATGGCATCGGCCACGGATATGTGAGAGCTTAGTGTCAAGACCATGTCTG
>NC_053436.1:27796693-27823806 GCF_007990345.1 Gossypium hirsutum
TACATCCCCCTTTCTCTTTAGCTCGGCAATGGGGACAACACTACCCAATTTTTTTTCTTTTGTTTCCATTTCTTTATTACCCATACTCCTTATTTATTCTTCCACTAACAAAACATGTTTCATGACATGTTTTACCCATCCTTCTTGTCATGGCCGGCCACTACTCTTTAGGGGGGGAATTTGACATGCAAGTCCCCCCTTTGTCCACATGCACTAATAGGTCCTCACACATTGACCTATCACATTTTAGAATTTTCTCACATAAGTCCTATTGACTAAATTCACATGAATCAACCAAATTGAAGCTTGAAATTTTCACACATTCATAATTACATATTCTACACAATAAGTATCACATTCAAACATTTCGGTGACTCGGTTTAGCGGTCCCGAACCACTTCCCGACTAGGGTCAACTTTGGGCTGTCACAACTCTCCCCACTTAAGAAATTTTCGTCCCCGAAAATCTTACCGATAAATAGGTTTGGGTATCGTTCTTTCATCGAGCTCTCGGTCTCCCAAGTTGCTTCCTCGATCCCGTGTTTGAGCCATAACACCTTTACTAGCGGAACTCTTTTGTTTCGCAACTCCTTCACTTCACGAGCTAGGATACGCATCGGTTCTTCTTCATAGCTCATGTCGACTTGAATTTCAACCTCTGATGGGCTAATTATATGCGATGGATCAGATCGATAGCGTCGAAGCATCGAAACATGAAAGACGTCATGAATCTTTTCAAGCTCCGGGGGCAAAATCAATCTATACGCAACCGGACCAACTCGTTCGGAGATTTTGTACGGCCCAATGAATCTCGAGCTCAACTTGCCCTTACGGCCGAACCTGAGTATCTTTTTCCAAGGCGAAACCTTAAGGAACACTTTGTCTCCCACCTGATACTCGATGTCTTTTCGTTTCAAATCTGCGTACGATTTCTGACGATCCGTGGCTACCTTCAGACTTTCACGGATTACCTTTACTTTCTGTTCAGCATCTCTAATCAAATCAACTCCGAAAATTTTGCTTTCATCGAGCTCGGTCCAAAACAATGGTGTACGGCATTTACGACCGTACAAAGCCTCGTAAGGTGCCATCTTAATACTTGATTGAAAACTATTGTTGTAAGCGAATTCAATCAAAGGTAAATACCGTTCCCATGAACTACTGAACTCGAGGATGCAACATCTCAACATATCCTCAAGTATCTGAATTATCCTCTCGGATTGACCATCGGTTTGGGGTGAAAAGCAGTGCTAAAATGCAGCTTGGTACCCAGAGCTTCTTGCAATTTCTTCCAAATCGTGAGGTGAATCTCGGATCTCTATCCGACACGATAGAAACAGGTACCCCGTGTAATCTCACAATTTGATAAACGTACAATTCAGCTAGTTTCTCCAATGAAAAATCCGTACGTACGGGGATGAAATGAGCCGACTTAGTCAGTCTATCAACAATAACCCATATCGCATCCTTCTTACTTGCTGACAAGGGCAGTCCGGACACAAAGTCCATTGTGACTCGATCCCATTTCCACTCGGGTATCATGATCGGCTGGAGTAATCCTGAAGGCACTTGATGTTCCGCTTTCACTTGTTGACATATTAAACATCTCGAAACAAAGTCAGAGATGTCCCGTTTCATACCATGCCACCAAAATTGACGTTTCAAATCATTGTACATTTTCGTACTCCCCGGGTGAATTGACATTCGGCTACAATGGGCTTCGTTCAGAATCATCGAAATGAGTTCCGAATTCCTTGGAACACACAAACGATTTCTAAACCTCAAACAATCATCATCATCAATTTGAAACTCTGATTCCTCGTTCGGAAACACTTAGCCCGTTTTGCAACCAATTCATCATCGACTTTCTGAGCTTCACGAATTTGGTGAGTCAATAATGGTTTAGCTTTTAATTCAGCTACTAACACACTGTCTGGTAGAACAGACAAATGCACGTTCATCGCTCGTAAAGCAAACAATGACTTCCGGCTTAAGGCGTCCGCAACCACGTTAGCCTTTCCCGGGTGGTAATCAATGACAAGCTCGTAATCTTTCAACAACTCAAGCCAACGTCTTTGTCGCAGATTCAAGTCTCGTTGAGTCATCAAATATTTGAGACTTTTGTGATCCGAAAATACATGGCACTTTCACCAAACAGATAATGTCGCCATATTTTTAAAGCAAACACGATGGCAGCTAGTTCGAGATCATGGGTCGGATAATTCCTCTCATGTGGCTTCAATTGTCTCGACGCATAGGCCACGACTCGACCTTCTTGCATCAATACGCAACCCAACCCAAGTAGGGATGCGTCACTATAAATGACAAACTCTTTACCTGATTCGGGTTGCACCAAAATTGGAGCTTCAGTCAAATGAGTTTTCAGTTGGTCGAAACTTTTCTGACATTTCTCCGTCCACTCGAACTTAACATCCTTTTGAAGTAGCTTCGTCATTGGTGTGGCTATCATCGAGAAACCTTTCACAAATCATCGGTAATAACCGGCGAGCCCCAAAAAGCTCCGAACTTCAGTAACATTTCTCGGAGGTTTCCAGTCAAGTATGGCTGAAATTTTATTCGGGTCAACTCGAATACCCGACGCGGATACCACATGACCCAAGAAGCTAACCTCTCTTAACCAGAACTCACACTTACTGAACTTAGCATATAACTGCTTATCCCGCAAAATTTGCAGCACTAGCCTCAGATGCTCAGCATGTTCGGTCTCGTCTCTTGAATAGACCAAAATGTCATCAATGAACACCACTACGAAACGATCCAAATATGGTCTGAAGATCCGATTCATCAAATCCATAAATACTGCAGGGGCATTAGTGAGCCCAAACGGCATCACTAAGAATTTGTAGTGACCATATCTCGTTCTGAAGGCAGTTTTGGGAATATCTGAATCTCGGATTCGCAACTGATAATAGCCCGATCTCAAATCTATTTTTGAGAACACTGAGGCTCCCTTCAGTTGGTCGAACAAATCATCGATGCGCGGCAACGGATATTTGTTCTTTATCGTCACTTTATTCAGCTGACGATAGTCAATGCACAACCTCATGGTTCCGTCCTTCTTTTTCACGAACAATACTGGTGCACCCCAAGGTGAAAAACTTGGTCGAGCGAAACCTCTATCCGTCAGTTCTTGCAACTGAGCTTTCAACTCCTTTAACTCGGTTGGTGCCATACGATACGGAGCTATCGAAATCGGCGTAGTCCCAGGTACAAGCTCAATACCAAACTCTACCTCCCGAACAGGTGGTAAACCCGGTAATTCTTCCGGAAAAACATCCGGGTATTCACAAACCACCGGCACAGATTCGGGTTTCTTTTCTAATTCTTTGTCACCAAGTACATACGCAAGGTATGCTTCGCACCCTTTTCTTACATATTTCTGTGCCAACATTGCTGATATTACAGCTGGCATCCCCTCTAAGTCCGCAGACTCAATTCGGACTACTTCGTTATTTGCGCATCTCAAATCAATAGTCTTGCTCTTGCAATTCACAATCGCATCATGCGCGGTCAACCAATCCAAACCAAGGATAACATCAAATTCATCAACGGCAAGAGCATCAAGTTCGCCGGGAAACAGGAACCTCGAATTTCCAGGGACATTTCTTACACACTTTGTCGACAAGCACGTAATGACCCAAAGGATTTGACACCCGAATTACGAACTCAGTAGACTCAATAGGTAAAGTCTTACTGGTTGCTAAGGTTTCACATATGTAAGAATGAGTAGAACCGGGGTCAATCAAAGCAATTACATTAGTATCAAAGAGGGTGAATGTACCGGTAATAACATCAGGCGAAGAAGCATCCTTGCGGGCACGTATAGCATAAGCTCTAGCAGGCGCACGGGCTTCGGATCTGGTTATATCATCTCTAGATCCTCTCTGACCACCACCAGCATTGCCCATATTCCCAGATGGTCTACCTCGAGCAGTGGTAGCCCCCGGTCTCCCACTCTGATTTGTATTCTGCCCGACAACCTCGGGCAATCTTTAATGAAGTGGTCCACTGATCCGCATTTGTAACAGGAGCGGTCAGGAAATCTACAACTCCCGAATGCCATTTACCGCAATATCGGCATTTCGTCCTGTCTCGACGTTCATTCCCAACACTGGCGACCGAAGTGCCTCGTGTACCCACAGGGGGTCGATCACGATCTCGTCCAAAAGGCCCGAAGTGCCTCTAAACTGGCCCGCATCATCTCGAAATCTCTTCGATGTCTGTTGAAGAGACCTCCCCGAGGATCTTTTACGAAACTCTCCAGTTCCCTCATCAACTCTTTGCTTTTCTTTTCTAAGCTCTTCGGCTTTACAAGCTCGTTCAACAAGTACCACGAACTCTTGTATTTCAAGAACGCCAACGAACATTTTTATATCTTCATTCAGCCCATCCTCGAAGCGTTTACACATAATAGCTTCGGACGAAACACATTCCCGAGCGTATTTGCTAAGTCTAACAAATTTTCGCTCGTAATCAGTAACCGACATGGAGCCTTGCTTAAGCTCAAGAAATTCCTTCCGTTTTTGATCAACAAATCTCTGACTGATATACTTTTTCCGAAACTCAGTTTGGAAAAACTCCCAAGTTACTTGCTCTCGGGGCACAATAGAAGTCAGAGTACTCCACCAATAGTAGGCAGAATCACGTAGCAAGGAGATAGCACACTTTAGGCATTCATCGGGTGTACAAGATAGCTCATCGAGTACCCGGATAGTGTTGTCCAGCCAAAATTCAGCTTGCTCGGCATCATCGCTATCCATAGCCTTAAATTCAGTAGCCCCATGTTTTCGGATTCTGTCAACTGGGGGCTTATTTGACCTTATTTGGTCCGTTACCGGTGGTATTGTAGGTGCGGGGGTAGTATTTGTCGGGAATGGAGGTTGTGGAACAGCCATATTAGTTCGAATGTATTGGTTAAACCAATCATTCATCACACTATAGAATGCTTGTCTAGCTTCATCATTCTGATTACTAGCATTAGGTTGAGAGTCCGCCGGCACTGTCCCTTGTGCGGGAGCAGGCGCTACACTCTCAAGATCATCAGCTACTTCTCGGTCACGATCGGGATCCATTACTATAAATAAACACATTTACGATTGTCAGAAATCACCACACTATCAAGTAATCACATAAAATGGCATGTATAGCTAGACCCAAAACATTACGGTAGTCCTAGAATCGACTAAACCGTAGCTCTGATACCAATAAAATGTAACACCCCGAACCCGAGACCGACACCGGAGTCGGACACGAGATGTTAACAAACTTTGAAAAATTTTTCCAGACACTGCCCAGTCTGAGTACTAGTCGCTTCAAAAATCATATCTTGAGTTTCACAACTCAAAAATCAGTTTTGTGATTTTTCCCTGAAACTAGACTCATGTCCCCACCTATGGATTTTTTTCTAGAATTTTTGGTCGGGCCAATTAGTACAGTTTATTAGTCAAAGTCTCCCATGTTACAGGGGTCGACTACACTGACCTTTTCCCATTACGACTGGGATATCTCTCTGCACAGAGCTTCAATACTGATGCCGTTTGTTTCTATGGAAACTAGACTCAGAGAGGAATCCATACATATATGGTATGACCCCTAATTATCTCTGGTCAATTTATAGTGAATTTCCAAAGGCAGAACAGTGAATCCAGAAACTGTTCTGGCCCTGTTCCACAAGAACCCGAATATCTCTTTCTGTACTGTTCCTATAATTGTTTCGTTACTTCCATATGAGAGTAGATTCATCAAGGTTCGATTACATAATTTATTCACTATTTAATTCCACTCCTACGAATTCTTGTGATTTTTCCAATCCACACCACTGCTGCTATCAGCTTCTGTTTTCAAAGTGAACCTTACCTAATTTGGGGTTTCATGGACCAACTAGGGCCTTGTCATACATAAGCCCACATATGATCATACTTAGCCATTCTAGTGGCTGATCATTTGCTCAACACTTCCATTCCAACATAGTTACATCATGAAACCATCTATACATTCATAAATACGAATGGTCTAATGCCATACTCCACTTCTACAAGCCATTTTCGCATGGCTGTACACTTATACATTTCATAAAGTACTCGAAAGACAACAACGGGTAGTCCTATACATGCCATAACAAAATTCAACCAAAATAGTACCCAAAAGAGCCTTTGATAGTGTGGGCGACTTCGACTTCAAGATCCTGAGTCCGATAGCTGGAGAACCAAAAATCTATAAAACAGAGGAGCAATGTAACGAGTAAGCAATTTATGCTTAGTAAGTTTGAGCAAGGAATTCCAGCATAAACAAAGAATATCACACATTTAGCTAAACGGAATATTTCATAATATGCAATTTATCGATATTAAACTTGCTTCACAACATTAACAACCCTTATGCACATACACAATAGACTAACTTAGCCGAAGGCCGATAGCTCGTTTATCAACTGAGCGAACATTTATTTGTAAGGGCTCGATTTAATTCAACACATACGTAACATATCCCCATATTGGGATGTTTTTCGAGTATTCGCTGGAATTTTACAGCAAGCTCATTCATTACCAAATCACGTACCTTCGGGATTTAACCGGATATAGCTCCTCGTTCAAATGCCTTCGGGACATAGCCCGGATTTAGTAACTCACATAATGCCTTCGGGACATAACCCGGATTTAACAACTCGCACGAATGCCTTCGGGACTTAACCCGGCTTTAATAACTCGCACGAATGCCTTCGGGACTTAACCCGGATTTAGTATCTCGCACAAAGGCCTTCGGATCTTAGTCCGGATATATTTGCTTAGCACAAAGCCTTCGGGACTTAGCCCGGACAGCATTCAATTAATCATGCACATCTCACAATAATTCATGGCACATTCATATTTCATTTTCGTTTACGAAACTCAAACACAAGGCACGTATTGTCCTTGCACATTCGGCTCAATAGCCACACATAGAGCATGATTTAATCACATCGAAATTTAAGCTCTCTTACTCAAGAACTTACCTCGGGTGTTGTCGAACGATTCCGCTAGCTATTCAACCACTTTTTCCTTCCCTTTATCGGTTTTATTTCCCCTTTGCTCTTGAGCTTAATCAAACAAATAAATTGATTTCATCATTTAGGCATCAAAAGATGAACACAAGGCACTTAGCCCATATTTATACATTAGACATTAAAGTCTCATACATGCAAACATCATGCATCAACACAACATATTAGCTAATTTCTTTACCCTTGGCCGAATATGCATGTCCATTTTTGGGGTCGATTTCAACACTTAATACACACATATACACACTAGTAAAGCATCCTCCCCCTTTTCATCAATTTAACACATGCATTGCTCATTAACATGCAAAGTTACATTCGACCTTAGCACACATCTTGCTAGCCGATTCTTCTCCATTTAGCAACCAATGCACACATGTGCTCACACAAAAAAAAAATATGCTAAAAGGAGGTTCAAGAATCATCAAGCCATCATCACATGCATCATTAACAAGCTTCATATTTTGCATGCAATGGCATTAACACCACCTCCACCTAGGCCGAATCTTAACTCATCCTCATGCCTCATCACCACAACATCAACATCAACCAAGAATGATTCATCCATGGTCAAGTGCCATTTCCATCACATAGCAAGATTTAGACCATGGGTTAGGTAGAACTCAAGCTAACAACTAAAACATGCATGCCTCTCATGGAACATCATCAAACATACCTTAGCCTAGCTACATGCATGGCCGAATCTCTTCACCTTTCTTCTTCTTTCCTCCTTAAAATTTTTGGCCAAGGATGAACCAAAGGATGAGAAAATTTTTCTTTGTTTTTCTTTCTAGTTTTTGGCAAGCATGAAGATGAGAAAAGGATGAACAAAATCCCCCCCTTTCTCTTCTTTAGCTCACGGCAATGGGGGGACAAACACTACACACACATTTTTTTTTCTTTTGTTTTCCATTTCTTTATTACCCATACTCCTTATTTTATTCTTCCACTAACAAAACATGTTTCATGACATGTTTTACCCATCCTTCCTTGTCATGGCCGGCCACTACTCTTTAGGGGGGGAATTTGACATGCAAGTCCCCCCCTTTGTCCACATGCACTAATAGGTCCTCACACATTGACCTATCACATTTTAGAATTTTCTCACATAAGTCCTATTGACTAAATTCACATGAAATCAACCAAATTGAAGCTTGAAATTTTCACACATTCATAATTACATATTCTACACAATAAGTATCACATTCAAACATTTCGGTGACTCGGTTTAGCGGTCCCGAAACCACTTCCCGACTAGGGTCAACTTTGGGCTGTCACAACAACATCCAAAAATTGACACAAATGGGAGAGCAAAAGAGAAGGAAAAGATAACTTACCGACACCACTACGAACAGAGGAAAGGGGTGGTAATAAATAAAAAATGGGGCTAAATAGGATGGAACAGTGGTGAGTTTTAAGGTAGTAAAAGGGCTAGTTTAGGAGGTTAAACAAACAGCAAGGTTGCTGAAAAAAATATCACTAGGCAAGGAGGTCAACACAAATATAGTGAAATCACAAAAGAAAGAAGAAAAAATTGTTAAAGAAGGAAGAGGAAGATGGGTAGGATGGTAAAGAAATAGATGTTATGCGTGATATTCGTAATAGGTTTTAAAGATTTATAAATGAAACGTTCTTGAGACTAACTTATTATCATGATTAAGGCAAGTGTACCTATCAAATAGTAGTCTAGTTCAACAAGACCGGATTATCGAAACCAAAGAAACTAAGAATTACTAGTATTTACTTCCTTTTTATTATCTAGCCTAAAATTTAAGAGGTTTGGTTGTCTAAACTAATTACTAACTAAGAATGCACAGAAAGAAAAACCTGAGAAAATACTTTTGGGAAAATTGGATTGATTGAGACAATACCTAAGGACAAATCCACCTAGACTTCACTTGTTATTTGACTCTGAATCAGACGATTTATTCATTTGACTTGATCCGTAGAAATCCGTAAGTTATATTATTATCTCTCTCGAGACTAATAACGTCTAACCCTAGGTTAAATAATTGAAATATCTTTCTAATTAACACCCTAGAATTGCATTAACTTGATCTATGGATTCCCTTATTAGGTTTCACCCTAATCCGGCAAAATCTTGTCACCCTATCTCTAGGAGCGCAATCAACTCCACTTAATTATGGAAAATTTACTCTTAGACAAGGTCTATTCCTCCTCTGAATAAGAGCTTAACTTGAATCAATATCCTAGAATATCAAAACAAGAATTAAGAACACATATTTGAGAACAAGTCAAATATTTATCCCTGCTACCATTTACCTTGAACGTGCCAAATTTGGAGTGGTTTACCTCGACGTACCGTATGGAAAAATACTAATTACCGTAAGAGGGGTTTCTTCATTTGGTTCAGAAGTGGTGATTCGAGGATCTACTGCATCGAGTAGTACTTTGTCTCCAGCTTTAAGTTGATTTTTGGAGGAATTAAGCTCCTCATGGTGTGGTTTTGGTTTATCGTGTTTTCTCAGTTTATGTGTCCGCCATTCATCTAGCTCCTCAATTTGTAACCCTCGTTCTTCATGGATAGGTTCTCTGTTGTTGCTTGGCTTATGTATGTTCTTCGAACCTGTTTTCTGCAAAGAAGGTTGCACTATATGGTTAGTTTTAGCCAAATGATTTGTACAGTCACCTTCGATTTTTGATGTGTTATTCAAATTATGGGCTTGGAGGGTGATAGTTTCGTCTCCCACACGAACTGTGAGTTCACTTGTGCCAAAGTCAATAATTGTTCTGGCAGTTGCTAAAAAGGGCCTTCCTAAAATTAAGGGGACGTTGCTATCCTCCTCTTTGTCTAGAATAACGAAATCAACTGGGAATATAAATTTTTCAATTTTAACGAGTACATCTTTAATAATACCCCTAGGAAATCTGATAGTTTTATCTACTAATTGAATGCTCATCCTAGTTTGTTTGGGTTTCCCTAGACCTAGTTGTTTAAATAATTTGTAAGGGATAACATTGATAATAGCCCCTAAATCAGCCAACACATTATTAACATCTAAACTACCAATTAAACAAGGTATTGTAAAACTCCCTGGATCTTTTAGTTTGTTAGGCAGCTTATTTTGTAGAATGGCTGAGCAGACCGCGTTCAGCTCCACATGCGATGCTTCATCTAATTTCTGTTTATTTGCTAAAAGCTCCTTTAAAAACTTGACTGCGTTTGGCATCTGTGAAAGGGCTTCAATAAACGGTAAGTTAATATGTAGTTTTTTTAAAAGTTTAAGGAATTTACCAAATTGTTCGTCTGAGCGGTCTTTCCTTGTCGCATTAGGGTATGGCACGCGAGGTTTATATTCTGTAATCACTGGCTTTGGCTCATTGCGGCCTACCTCATCCTTACCTATGCTTACCACCGTTTCTGGCATTGGTTCTGCAACTAGCCCTTCCTCAATCGCGTTGTGTTGCTCCCTTGGGTTGGTTTTGGTGTTGTTTGGCAGGCTACCTTGTGGTCGTTCAGAAATCAACTTGGCGAGCTGTCCAATTTGAGTTTCGAGCCCACGAATTGGTGCTTGTTGATTTTTGAGTGCGGTCTCGGTATTCTGAAAATGAGTTTCTGACACTGAGATGAATTTTGTTAGCATCTCCTCAAGGTTGATTTTTTTCTCTTGTTGGTAGGGTGGTTGTTAGAAGCCTGGAGGTGGTGGTCTCTGATTCCCTTGGCCTCCCCATGAAAAATTAGGGTGGTTCCCCCAATCTGCATTGTAAGTATTGCTATAGGGATTGCTTTGAGATCGAGGATTGTTACCCATGTAATTTAACTGTTCGTTCTCCATGTTGTGGCCATAAGGTGGGTATTCTGGACTACTTGATCCACCTCCACTTGCTTCGCATTGCATTACTGGGTGAACCTGTGAAGAACTAAGGAAACCATCAATTTTCTTATTCAAGAGTTTTACCTGATTAGAGAGCATGGTGACCGTATCGGCATTATAAATGCCAGCTGTTTTCGTTGGCTTTGTCCTCATGACTTGCCACTGATAGTTATTCAGTGACATCTCTTCTATAAATTCATAGGCATCTTCAGGTGTCTTATTATTGATGGTTCCGCCAGTAGCTGTGTCAACCATTTGTCGAGTCGAAGGATTCAGGCCATTATGAAAGGTTTGAACCTGTAGCCAAAGCGGTAACCCATGGTAAGGGGATCTTCTCAAGAGGTCCTTGTATCTCTCCCATGCATCGTAAAGTGTTTCTAAATCCATCTGCACAAAAGAAGAAATATCATTACGTAATTTAGCTGTTTTAGACGGCAAAAACTATTTTAATAAAAACTTTTCGGTCATTTGTTCCCAAGTAGTGATTGACCCCCGTGGCAACGAGTTCAAGCATTGTTTAGCTTTGTTTCTCAATGAAAAAAGGGAATAACCAAAGACGAATGGAGTTATCAAAAATTCCATTAATTTTAAATGTATCACATAGTTCCAAAAAGTTTGCCAAGTGAGTGTTGGGATCCTCGTCTTGCAAACCATCAAATTGAACAAACTATTGTATCATTTGAATTGTGTTAGGTTTTAGTTCAAAAGTATTTGCGGCTACAGCCAGTCTAACTATGCTCGATTCAGTTCCTGTTAAAGAAGGTTTAGCATAATCATACATAGTGCGTGGAGCAAGATTCTGATTAACAGCAATCGCAGGAGGTAGCGGATTTTCATGGTTTTCAGCCATCTCCTTGGAAGTGGTTGAAATATTGTTCTTTTGCTCGTCCTCTGTGTAACTTAGGCTTCACCTTATTTCTCTCTGGTTTTTGCAAACTGTGCGGTCAATCTCACCATCAAAAAGTAGTGGTCTTGACGGGTTTCTTCTGGTCATAAACTAGAAAGAAAATAAAAATTTAAATTGTAATAAAAGTAAAGTGGCTAAAGTAATAAAAATCGAGTTTTCCTAGTATCTTAGTTCCCCGATAACGACGTCAAAAACTTTATGCGTGATATTCATAACAAGTTTTAACGATTTATAAATGAAACATTCTTCAGATTAACTTATTATCACGATTAAGGCAAGTGTACCTATCGAACACTAATCTAGTTCAGCAAGATCGGATTGTCGAACCCAAAAGAACTACGAGTACTAGTATTTACTTCCTTTTTATTATCTAGCCTAAAATTTAAGAGGTTTGGTTGTCTGAACTAATTACTAACTAAGAATGCATAGAAGGATAACCTTGGGAAAATACTTTTGGGAAAATTCGATTGATTGAGACAATATCTAAGGACAAATCCACCTAGACTTCACTTGTTATTTGACTCTAAATCAGACGATTTCTTCATTTGTCTTGATCCCTAGAAATACCTAAGTTATATTATTATCTCTCTCGAGACTAATAACGTCTAACCCTAGGTTGTATAATTGAAATTTCTTTCTAATTAACACCCTAGAATTGCATTAACTCGATCTATGGATTCCCTTATTAGGTTTCACCCTAATCCGGCAAAATCTTGTCACCCTATCTCTAAAATCGCAATCAACTCCGCTTAATTATGGCAAATTTACTCTTAGACAAGGTCTATTCCTCCTCTGAATAAGAGCTTAACTTGAATCAATATCCTAGAATATCAAAACAAGAATTAAGAACACATATTTAAGAACAAGTCAAATATTTATAATACAATTCAGATAATAATAACAAGATCTATCTTAGGTTTCATTCCCCTTAGGTATTTATGGGTTTAGTTCATACTTATGAAAGAAAACATCTCAAAAGCATAAAGATATAAAAACATAAGAAAACCCAAAACTCCAGAAGGAACTTGATAGGAGATCTCCAGTCTTGATGATGAATCCGGCTCTTGAGATGGGTGAATCGACTTTCCTTGAGTAATTCCCTGCTTCCTACTCTGCATCCCCCTTCCTAAGTGCCTCATCAAATGTTTAAATAGGCTTTGGAATGCCTAAGAGCCCTCAAAATTGGCCTTTTCCGAATTGGACTAAACTTGGGTTCGGCAGGGACACGCTTGTGTGACATGCTCGTGTGCGATTATTGAAGGACGTGGTCAAGGCTGTTAAATGGGCACCGGCGTGTGATCCACCCGTGTAAGTCGTGCTTCGATCCTACCAAATTGACATGCTCGTGTGAGGAAGTCCAGGCCGTGTTGTTTTCCCATGTCGGTCCATTTTCTCCGTTTTCGGCCCGTTTCTCGCTCTTTATACTCTCCTATACTCTCCTAAGTATAAAACATGAAATTAAAGGATTAGGAGCATCGAATTCACCAAATCTAAGGAGAAACCATCCATAAATGCGTTAGGCATGGGGTAAAAATATGTATAAATTACGATTTATCAAGATGATCATAGGAAAAGCTAAAAAATTGAAAGAAAATAGAATAAATAAATAGTGTTTACTAGGTTGGGCAACACAAAACTAGGGGAGTGGGAGCAAAAATTACCAATTTGCAAAGGAATGGGTTCGAACTCAGATCTCTAAGCTAATTGCACTTTCACCTTATTTTCCCCATCATCAAACATACTTAAATGGGCCAACATAGCCCAAAGCTCAGACAATGCCCTTTTTCTTAAGGCATCAACCACTACATTAGCCTTCTTAGGATGATACTTAATCGTGTAATCATAATCCTTTAGCAGCTCAAGCCATCTATGTTGCCTCAAATTAAGCTTTTTCTGGGTAAGGAGATATTTAAGACTCTTGTGACTCATGTAAATAATACACTTCTCACTATACAAATAATGTATCCAAATCATGGGTTGGATAATTGCACTCATACAGATTAAGTTGTCTCGAGGCATAAACTACCACTTTATCATCCTGTATTAGAACACACCCAGACCCAACATACGGAGCATCACTATATACTACGTAGTCTTTACCAGTTTTCGGCTGTATCAAAATGGAAGCCTCAGTCAATACAGATTTAAACTTCTCAAAACTTGCTTGTTGTTCATCTGACCATTTAAAATGAGCATTCTTCTGTAACGACATAATCAAGGGGGCTATAATTAAGGAAAAACCCTTAACAAATCTCTAATAGTAATTGGCCAAACCAAGAAAACTCTAAATCTCAAATACATTCTTCAGTTGCTTCCAATCCAAGATAGCTTCAACCTTTTTCAGATCCATATGAAAACCCTCAGCATGAACTACATATCCTAAAACACAACTTCTTTCAACTAGAAGTCGTACTTACTAAGCTTAGCAAAAGGCTTCATTTCACGGAGAATCTGCAGAACTACCCTCAAATGCTCATCATGCTCAGATTTTGACTTAAAATATACTAATATGTCGTTAATGAAGAAAACAATTAACTGGTCAAGGAAAGGTTGAAATATATGGTTTATGAGATCCATAAATTCGACTGATGCATTAGTTGATTCAAATGACATAACTAGGAACTCGTAATGACCATGACGAGTTCAAATGCAGTCTTGGGTACATCAGATTCTTTCACCTTAAGCTGGTAGTACCTAGATCACAAGTCAATCTTAAAGAAGATGGTCGTACCCTTGAACTGATCAAACAGATTATTGATCCTTAGCAAAGGATACTTATTCTTTACGACCATCTTATTTAGTTGTCTATAATTGATACATAACCAGAGTGTCACATCTTTCTTCTTAACAAACAATATCAGTGCGCCTCGAGGTGAAACACTGGGTTTTATAAATCATCAGTCCAAAATTTCTTGAAAGCTGACTTTTAACTCTTTTAGCTCTTTAGGTGACATGCGGTAAGGAGCAATGAACATCGGTGTTGTACCCAGTAGCAACTCAATACAAAATTCAACTTCCCGATTTGGAGGTAACCCTGGCAGTTCCTTAGGAAAGACATCCAAAAATTCCCTTACTGTGTGAATACTATCCATGAAGGATTCAATTTCTCTCGCACCTTAGACATAGGCTAGAAACACCTTACACCCTTTTTAGACCAATTTCTCCTCTACCATAACAGAGATCACATTGGACAGATAGTTTCAACACTCTCAGACCATAATAATTTCCTTTTCAGACTCTGTCTTTAATGTTGTTCTCTTTAAAGCACAGTTTAGACTAACTTAGTGCTCCACCAATCTATCCCCAAAATTAGATCAAACTTACTTAAAGACAGATCCATCAAGTTGACAGGGAAAATTTCCCCTTGAATTTCTAAAGGACATTTCTGATAAATTTTATCTACAAATATAGATTAGCTAAAAGGTTGACTATTAATTTTCTCTACCCCAATCCCTAGTTTACAGCCATATTGCATGCAATATAAGAAAACATAGATCCTATATCTATTAATGCAAACCAAGGTACCAAACAGATAGCAAAGGTACCTTTAATAACATTAGCCACATCTCTGTCCTCTCGACGTCTAATCGTTTAAACTAATGTAGGCTACCTAGTTTTAGCCCGATTTATACCCTAACCTGGTGCTCTTTATCCTCTAATTTTGGCCCCTGATTCTGAATTGAAGCTTGCATTTGAACAACCTGATAAGGATAATCCTTAACTCTGTGTTCCATTGAACCACAACCCAAACAGGCACTTAGCCTTTTCCAACATTCTCCTGAATGTCACCTCTCACAATACTGACATGCTTAAACCTAACCATGTAACAGCCCTAATTCGACCCTAGTCGGAATGTGGTTTCGGGACCACAAAACCGAGTCATAAAATTTAGTTAAAATTTTATTTGCATATCTTATATGTGTGATAGTACTTGTACAAAAATTTGATGTTTTAAATTTTATATTAGGAATGTGAATTTTGCTTGAAAGGATCTAGTTGAAAGACTTGGAAAATTATGATAGGTAAATAAGTAAGGACCAAATAGTATTAAAGTGGGAAAGTGTTGTCCTTGCATGTCAAATTAGCCAAACTAAAGCATAGTGGCCGGCCATGCTATGGGTGGAAACATGTCTCCAACATGTTATGCTAGTGATGTATGTTAAGAAAAATAAAATAATGAGCATGGTGATTAAATAATGAAAGGAAGGGTGATCAAAAAAATTAATATGGTCTCATCCATACCCCCTTGTTGCCGTGAATTGAAGAAAGAAAACAAAAAAAAGTGTTCATTCTTGAACATCTTTGGCCGAATAGAGGAAAGAAAGGAAGGGGAAAAGCTTGAGAAAATCGGCTATGGTGGTTTGCTAGACTAAGGTATGTTTGATGTTGTCCTTGAGATGCATGCATGTTTTAGTAATTGACTTGAGTTCTAAATAGCCCATGTTCAAATCTTGAATCTTGTTGGTAACATGAGCAATCGGTCATGAGAAAGTGTTCAAGAAATGGTTGTTGTTCATGTTATTTGGATGAGAAATGGTGAGTTTTGTTGTTTCATGTTAAAGTTAGGTGAATGATGATAGAGGAGTGTTTGAATTATAAAAAGAATCGGCTACCGTGTTATGAGCTAGGGCCGAATGTGAGTTTGGTTGTGTTTGAATATTACATGCTTGGTAGAATGGTGGATGAAGGTGCCGAATGTATGTTGGATTGATAGAGTCTCCAAATTGATTTTATGTGTGTATGCATGACCGAATATACGTGGTCACATGAGTAAGGAAATGAGTTATTTGATATGTGGTAAAAGTTAAGTACTAAATCGAAGGTTGCTAAAATTGCCATTTCTTTAGCCGAATATGTGTTTGATCAATGAAGGAATTGTTGAAGAATATAGGTGAACTTGGTGAGAGTATTCGGCTTAGTGTATAAATGATATAAAGATTTTAGGAAATTGTTTTGGTTAGGTGTATGTATGATTAAGTATATTCGGCAATATACTTAAAGTGGGTACATGATATTACATTATAATTATTGAGCTTAAGTATATGGATATGTGTATATGTGGTCATATAATGACATTTTGGTTCGAAAATTTAATGATATGTGATTGCCGAATATGATAAATAAATTCATGTTATTGGGTTAAATATTGAATACTCTTATTTGTATTATTTAAGCTCAAGAACCTAAAGGAGAGGCGTCCAACAAGGGGAAATCGAAGGTCATCGAGTAGCCGACTCGGAATTTATTTTACCCAACATAAAGTAAGTCATTAAGCATGTAGTTGGTATTAATTCAAATGGTCATAACGTTTATGTAATGATGCTGAATGGAATGAATAAATATATATATATGCATGTACGTATGTGGTGATGAAAGTGTTGAATGAAAAGAAAAGAGGTGAGATGTATTGAGTTGTTGATCTCGGCACTAAATGTGCGGGTATAAACATTTATGACCATGAGATTGGCGCTAAGTGTGCGGGTTTAAATTGTGCAGCACTAAGTGTGCGAATTGAATATGTAGCACTAAGTGTGCGAGTTTGACTATGTAGCACTAAGTGTGCGAGTTGACTATGTAGCACTAAGTGTGCGAGTATGATTATGTAGCACTAAGTGTGCGAGTTGATTATATAGCACTGAGTGTGCGGACTTAATAAATATTCTTGAATCATTATGGACACTAAGTGTGCGACACTATTGAGTCGATCACGGATAGCGGATCGGGTAAGTATCTTGAGTTCATGGCTAATAGGTGCTATGTTTATATTTGGAGTTGAGCTTGGTAAGTTGAACCTATGTGACAAATATACTTGAAGTCACGTACATAAGATTTATCGTGGAATGGGTGAAAGGCCGTTTAGTTGTATGATTGTAACGAAAATAAAATGATTTATGAAAATGCCTCGAATATTCTATTGATGAGTATATGGAATGTGAATGCATGATTTGGTATGAGATTGAACCGATAGGTCGGAGGAACTATGGTATGGTTCGGTATGGATGGAGTAACTGGGCTCGTTCCATTTTGTTTCCTCTTGTGATAATGTTATTAATGGATGGTAGTGTATTGCTTATGACTTACTGAGTTATAAACTCACTCGGTGTTTCCTTGTCACCCATACTAGGTTTCTTGGACTCGTCTCTTTTTGCGTGGTCGGGCCGTCATCGAAGTCATCACACCGGATAGCAAGTTTTGGTACTTTCTTCTTAGTTGGCTTAGGAGAACATTTCGGCATGTATAGGCTATTATGTTGTGTTTGAACTTTGGTATGTAACCTTTTAGCCATGCGAAAATGGCATAAATGTTCGGTTGGGTTTGGATTCATACGTTAGGTCGCAAATCTTGATAATTCGACCTTTTTATGCCATACGTCATTGTTGATTATTTTGGTGTTAAAATTCATGATATGGCAATAGTGTAGTAGGGGGAAGTTTGACAATGATTAGCCTTTGGCATGGTTAGTCATGATCATAATTTGTGATATGCATGATGAATTATTAGTTAGATCAAGGAGTAAACACGAAGTGGGCATAGTTGCTTTCGTAACAGATGCTGGCAGCAGTAGTGACATGAGATTGAAAAATCACTAAAAATAGTAGGAGTGGAATTAATTGATGAATAAATTATGTAATCAAAGTTCGATGAGTCTATTTTCATATAGAAGTAACGAAAGGATCATATGGACAGTATGTTAAGAGATAATCAGGTTCTCGTGGGACAGGGCCAGAACGGTTTCTGGATTCCCTGCTCCGACTTTGGAAATTCATTATAAATTAACCAGAGATAGTTAGGAGTCATACCATATATGTATAGATTCCTCTCTGAGTCTAGTTTCTATAGAAACAGACGGCATCAGTATGGAAGTTCTGTACAGGGAGATATCCAGGTTGTAATGCGCAAAGGTCAGTGTAGTCGACCCCAGTAACATGGGAGACTTTGACTAATAAACTGTACTAATTGGCCCGACCAAAAATTCTAGAAAAAAATATGTAGATGGGAATATGAGTCTAGTTTCAGGGAAAATTCACGGAACTGGATTTTGAGTTCCAGAGCTCAAGATATGATTTTTAAAGCGACTAGTACGCAGATTGACAGCTTGTCTGGAAAAATTTTAATAAGTGGTTTGAAGTCTGTTAACACCTCGTGTTCAACTCCGGCGACGGCCTCGGGTTCGGGGTGTTACATTTGATTGGTATCAGAGCTATGGTTTAGTCGGTTCTAGGACTACCAGAGCGCGTATGAGTCTAGCTATACATGCCTTAATGTTAATGTTTAAATGTGTGATGACTTCTGACGGTTAAAATGTTTTTGTTTTGATTAGTAAATGGACCCCGGTGTAGAAGGAACCTTAGCGGATGACGTTGAGAGCGTAGCGGCTGCTCCTGCACAAGGGACGCCGCCTGTTGAACCTCAGTCATCTGCGAATAATCAAGGTGAGGGGGCTAAACAAGCCTTCTTTACCATGATGAATGAATGGGTCGCGCAGTATGCCCGAACCAATCCGGCTGTCCAACAATTCCCGAATTTGAATAATCCACCCCCGGAGCCAGTAATGCCATCAGTTACTGATCCTGTGAGGCTGAGTAAGCCACCTGTAGACTTGATTAGGAAGCGCGGGGCTGAGGAGTTCAGGGCCATAGTTGCTGATGATGCTGAAAGGGCCGAGTTCTGGCTTGATAACACCATTCGGGTGTTTGATGAACTGTCATGCACACCCGATGAATGTCTAAAGTGTGCTATATCCTTGTTGCGGGACTCAGCCTACTATTGGTGGAGGACCCTGATTTTCATAGTCCCAAACGAACGAATAACTTGGGACTTCTTTCAGACGGAATTTCGAAAGAAATATATTAGTCAACGGTTCATTGATCAAAAGCGTAAGGAATTCTTGGAACTCAAGCAAGGCCATATGACGGTATCTGAATACGAACATGAATTCGTAAGACTCAGTAGGTATGCCCGGGAGTGTGTAGCTGATGAGGTTGCTATGTGCAAAAGATTCGAAGAAGGATTGAATGAAGATTTAAAGCTACTAATGGGTATTCTGGAAATAAAAGAATTCGTAACACTAGTCGAACGAGCCTGCAAGGCGGAAGAACTTGGAAAGGAGAAGAAGAAGGCTGAATTTGAAGCTAGAGACTACCGTAAAAGATCGACGGGTAAAGCCCCATTCTCAGCCGTAAAGAAGTTCAGGGAGGACACTAATAAGTCGAGGACGACTGCGGGAATTTCCATCAGAGCAAGACCATCGACGGACTCCCGAGCTACTTCGGTAGCTAGTGTGGGCAATAATCGTCTAGAGAAACCTGAATGTCCCCAATGTGGAAGACGACACATAGGTGAATGTTGGGGTAAGTCTATTAACAGGGCTTGTTACGGATGCGGTTCGAAGGACCACTTCATTAGAGATTGCACGGAGCTTGATGAGAAGAATAAGATTCAAGGTGCAAGACCTAGTGGAGTGACAACTAGAGGTAGACCACCGAGAATTTTAGGAGGTAGGGGTGGTAGTCAGAGAGGGGCCTCTGATACGGCTGTTCGAGCTGAGAACCGCACTCCTGCTAGAGCATATGCCATCCGCGCACGAGAGGAGGCATCCTCCCCTGACGTCATCACTAGTACCTTCACTCTCTTTGATACTAATGTGATTGCATTGATTGACCCTGGCTCTACTCATTCATATGTATGCGAAACCTTAGCATCCAGTAAGACTCTACCTGTTGAGTCTACTGAGTTCGTAATTCGAGTGTCAAACCCTTTGGGTCAATGCGTATTTGTTGATAAAGTGTGTAAGAGATGCCCTCTAATAATCCGAGAATCCTGTTTTCCGGCCGATTTGATGCTTTTGCCGTTTGACGAATTTGATGTTATTCTTGGTTTGGATTGGTTGACCGCGCATGATGCGGTTGTGAATTGCAAAAGCAAGACTATTGATTTGAGGTGCGCAAATAACGAGATAATCTGAGTTGAGTCTGCGGACTTAAGGGGGTTGCCAGCTGTAATATCAGCAATGTTGGCCCAGAAATATGTGAGAAAAGGGTGCGAAGCATACCTTGCGTATGTACTTGATGACAAAGAGTTAGAAAGAAACCCGAATCTGTGCCGGTGGTTTGTGAATACCCGGATGTTTTTCCTGAAGAATTGCCGGGTTTGCCACCTGTTCGGGAGATAGAGTTTGGTATTGAGCTTGTACCTGGAACTGCGCCAATTTTGATAGCTCCGTATCGTATGGCACTAACCGAGTTAAAAGAGTTGAAAGCTCAGTTGCAAGAATTGACGGATAGAGGTTTCGCTCGACCAAGTTTCTCACCTTGGGGTGCACCAGTATTGTTCGTGAAAAAGAAGAACGGAACCATGAGGTTGTGCATTGACTATCGTCAACTAAATAAAGTGACGATAAAGAATAAGTATCCGTTACCGCGTATTGATGATTTGTTTGATCAATTAAAGGGAGCATCAGTGTTTTCAAAGATAGATTTGAGATCGGGTTATTATCAGTTGCGGATTCGAGATTCGGACGTACCCAAAACTGCTTTCAGAACGAGGTACGGTCACTACGAGTTCTTAGTGATGCCGTTTGGGCTCACTAATGCCCCTGCGGTGTTTATGGATTTGATGAATCGGATCTTCAGACCATATTTGGATCGGTTCGTAGTTGTGTTCATTGATGACATCTTGGTCTATTCAAGAGATGAGACCGAACATACTGAGCATCTGAGGCTAGTGTTGCAAATTTTGCGGGATAAGAAGTTATATGCTAAGTTCAGTAAGTGTGAGTTCTGGTTAAGAGAGGTTAGCTTCTTGGGTCATGTGGTATCAGCATCGGGTATTCGAGTTGACCCGAACAAAATCTCAGCCATACTTAACTGGAAACCTCCGAGAAATATTACTGAGGTTCGGAGCTTTTTGGGACTCGCCGGTTATTACCGACGATTTGTCAAAGGTTTCTCGATGATAGCCACACCAATGACGAAGCTACTTCAAAAGGATGTTAAGTTCGAATGGACGGAGAAATGTCAGAAAAGTTTCGATCAACTGAAAACTCATTTGACTGAAGCACCAATTTTAGTGCAACCCGAATCAGGCAAAGAGTTTGTCATTTATAGTGACGCATCCCTACTTGGGTTGGGTTGCGTGTTGATGCAAGAAGGTCGAGTTGTGGCCTATGCGTCGAGACAATTGAAGCCACACGAGAGAAATTATCCGACCCACGACCTCGAACTAGCTGCCATCGTATTTGCTTTAAAAATATGGCGACATTATTTATTTGGTGAGAAGTGCCATGTATTTTCGGATCACAAAAGTCTCAAATATTTGATGACTCAGCGAGACTTGAATCTGCGACAAAGACGTTGGCTTGAGTTGTTGAAAGATTACGAGCTTGCCATTGATTACCACCCGGGAAAGGCTAATGTGGTTGCGGACGCCTTAAGCCGGAAATCGCTGTTTGCTTTACGAGCGATGAATGTGCACTTGTCTGTTCTACCCGACAATGTGTTAGTAGCTGAATTAAAAGCCAAACCATTATTGATTCATCAAATTCATGAAGCCCAGAAAGTTGATGATGAATTGGTTGCAAAACGGGCTGAGTGTGTTCCGAACAAGGAATCGGAGTTTCAAATGGATGATGATGATTGTTTGAGGTTCAGAAGTCATTTGTGTGTTCCAAGGAATTCGGAACTTATTTCGATGATTTTGAATGAGGCTCATAGTGGCCGAATGTCTATCCACCCGGGTAGTACTAAAATGTACAACGATCTGAAACGTCAGTTTTGGTGGCATGGTATGAAACGAGACATCTCTGACTTTGTTTCGAGATGCTTAATATGTCAACAAGTGAAAGCAGAACATCAAGTGCCTTCAGGATTACTTCAGCCGATCATGATACCCGAGTGGAAATGGGATCGAGTCACAATGGACTTTGTGTCCGGGCTGCCATTGTCAGCAAGTAAGAAGGATGCGATTTGGGTTGTTGTCGATCGACTGACTAAGTCGGCTCACTTTATCCCGTGCGTACGGATTTTTATTGGATAAACTAGCTGAATTGTACGTTTCTCAGATTGTGAGATTACATGGAGTACCTATTTCTATTGTGTCAGATAGATACCCAGATTTACATCGCGATTTGGAAGAAATTGCAAGAAGCTTTGGGTACCAAGCTGCATTTAGCACCGCTTTTCATCCCTAAACCGATGGTCAATCTGAACGAACAATTCAGATACTCGAGGATATGTTGAGATGTTGCGTCTTAGAGTTCTGTGTTCATGGGAAAGATATTTGCCTTTGATTGAATTTGCTTATAACAATAGCTTTCAATCAAGCATTAAGATGGCACCTTACGAGGCTTTATACGGTCGCAAGTGCCGTACCCCATTATTTTGGACTGAACTTAGTGAAAGTAAAATCTTTGGGGTTGATTTGATTAAGGATGCCGAGCAGAAAGTCCGAGTAATTCGCGAAAGTTTGAAAGCCGCTTCGGATCGTCAAAAGTCGTATGCGGATTTGAAAAGAAAAGACATTGAATATCAGGTTGGAGATAAAGTATTTCTCAAAGTTTCACCCTGGAAGAAGGTGCTTAGATTTGGTCGTAAGGGCAAATTGAGTCCGAGATTCATCGGCCCGTACGAAGTATCCGAACGAGTTGGACCAGTTGCATACCGATTAATTTTGCCCCCTGAGCTTGAAAAGATTCACGACGTCTTTCATGTTTCGATGCTTCGACGCTATCGATCTGATCCATCGCACATAATTAGCCCATCAGAGGTTGAAATTCAAGCCGATATGAGTTATGAAGAAGAACCGATACGTATCCTAGCTCGTGAAGTGAAGGAGTTGCGAAACAAAAGGGTTCGTTAGTGAAGGTGTTATGGCTCAAACATGGGATCGAGGAAGCTACTTGGGAAACCGAGAGCTCGATGAAAGAACGATACCCAAACCTATTTACCGGTAAGATTTTCGGGGACGAAAATTCTTAAGTGGGGAGAGTTGTAACAGCCCTAATTTGACCCTAGTCGGAATGTGGTTTCGGGACCACAAAACCGAGTCATAAAATTTAGTTAAAATTTTATTTGCATATCTTATATGTGTGATAGTACTTGTACAAAAATTTGATGTTTTAAATTTTATATTAGGAATGTGAATTTTGCTTGAAAGGATCTAGTTGAAAGACTTGGAAAATTATGATAGGTAAATAAGTAAGGACCAAATAGTATTAAAGTGGGAAAGTGTTGTCCTTGCATGTCAAATTAGCCAAACTAAAGCATAGTGGCCGGCCATGCTATGGGTGGAAACATGTCTCCAACATGTTATGCTAGTGATGTATGTTAAGAAAAATAAAATAATGAGCATGGTGATTAAATAATGAAAGGAAGGGTGATGAAAAAAAAAATAATATGGTCTCATCCATACCCCCTTGTTGCCGTGAATTGAAGAAAGAAAACAAAAAAAAAGTGTTCATTCTTGAACATCTTTGGCCGAATAGAGGAAAGAAAGGAAGGGGAAAAGCTTGAGAAAATCGGCTATGGTGGTTTGCTAGACTAAGGTATGTTTGATGTTGTCCTTGAGATGCATGCATGTTTTAGTAATTGACTTGAGTTCTAAATAGCCCATGTTCAAATCTTGAATCTTGTTGGTAACATGAGCAATCGGTCATGAGAAAGTGTTCAAGAAATGGTTGTTGTTCATGTTATTTGGATGAGAAATGGTGAGTTTTGTTGTTTCATGTTAAAGTTAGGTGAATGATGATAGAGGAGTGTTTGAACTATAAAAAGAATCGGCTACCTTGTTATGAGCTAGGGCCGAATGTGAGTTTGGTTGTGTTTGAATATTACATGCTTGGTAGAATGGTGGATGAAGGTGCCGAATGTATGTTGGATTGATAGAGTCTCCAAATTGATTTTATGTGTGTATGCATGACCGAATATACGTGGTCACATGAGTAAGGAAATGAGTTATTTGATATGTGGTAAAAGTTAAGTACTAAATCGAAGGTTGCTAAAATTGCCATTTCTTTAGCCGAATATTGTTTGATCAATGAAGGAATTGTTGAAGAATATAGGTGAACTTGGTGAGAGTATTCGGCTTAGTGTATAAATGATATAAAGATTTTAGGAATTGTTTTGGTTAGGTGTATGTATGATTAAGTATATTCGGCAATATACTTAAAGTGGGTACATGATATTACATTATAATTATTGAGCTTAAGTATATGGATATGTGTATATGTGGTCATATAATGACATTTTGGTTCGAAAATTTAATGATATGTGATTGCCGAATGTGATAAATAAATTCATGTTATTGGGTTAAATATTGAATACTCTTATTTGTATTATTTAAGCTCAAGAACCTAAAGGAGAGGCGTCCAACAAGGGGAAATCGAAGGTCATCGAGTAGCCGACTCGGAATTTATTTTACCCAACATAAAGTAAGTCATTAAGCATGTAGTTGGTATTAATTCAAATGGTCATAACGTTATGTAATGATGCTGAATGGAATGAATAAATATATATATGCATGTACGTATGTGGTGATGAAAGTGTTGAATGAAAGAAAAGAGGTGAGATGTATTGAGTTGTTGATCTCGGCACTAAATGTGCGGTATAAACATTATGACCATGAATTGGCGTAGTGTGCGGGTTTAATTGTGCAGCACTAAGTGTGCGAATTGAATATGTAGCACTAAGTGTGCGAGTTTGACTATGTAGCACTAAGTGTGCGAGTTGACTATGTAGCACTAAGTGTGCGAGTATGATTATGTAGCACTAAGTGTGCGAGTTGATTATATAGCACTGAGTGTGCGGACTTAATAAATATTCTTGAATCATTATGGACACTAAGTGTGCGACACTATTGAGTCGATCACGGATAGCGGATCGGGTAAGTATCTTGAGTTCATGGCTAATAGGTGCTATGTTTATATTTGGAGTTGAGCTTGGTAAGTTGAACCTATGTGACAAATATACTTGAAGTCACGTACATAAGATTTATCGTGGAATGGGTGAAAGGCCGTTTAGTTGTATGATTGTAACGAAATAAAATGATTTATGAAAATGCCTCGAATATTCTATTGATGAGTATATGGAATGTGAATGCATGATTTGGTATGAGATTGAACGATAGGTCGAGGAACTATGTATGGTTCAGTATGGATGGAGTAACTAGGCTCATTCCATTTTGTTTCCTCTTGTGATAATGTTATTAATGGATGGTAGTGTATTGCTTATGACTTACTGAGTTATAAACTCACTCGGTGTTTCCTTGTCACCCATACTAGGTTTCTTGGACTCGTCTCTTTTTGCGTGGTCGGGCCGTCATCGAAGTCATCACACCGGATAGCAAGTTTTGGTACTTTCTTCTTAGTTGGCTTAGGGAGAACATTTCGGCATGTATAGGCTATTATGTTGTGTTTGAACTTTGGTATGTAACCTTTTAGCCATGCGAAAATGGCATAAATGTTCGGTTGGGTTTGGATTCATACGTTAGGTCGCAAATCTTGATAATTCGACCTTTTTATGCCATACGTCATGGTTGATTATTTTGGTGTTAAAATTCATGATATGGCAATAGTGTAGTAGGGGGAAGTTTGACAATGATTAGCCTTTGGCATGGTTAGTCATGATCATAATTTGTGATATGCATGATGAATTATTAGTTAGATCAAGGAGTAAACACGAAGTGGGCATAGTTGCTTTCGTAACAGATGCTTGGCAGCAGTAGTGACATGAGATTGAAAAATCACTAAAAATAGTAGGAGTGGAATTAATTGATGAATAAATTATGTAATCGAAGTTCGATGAGTCTATTTTCATATAGAAGTAACGAAAGGATCATATGGACAGTATGTTAAGAGATAATCAGGTTCTCGTGGGACAGGGCCAGAACGGTTTCTGGATTCCCTGCTCCGACTTTGGAAATTCATTATAAATTAACCAGAGATAATTAGGAGTCATACCATATATGTATAGATTCCTCTCTGAGTCTAGTTTCTATAGAAACAGACGGCATCAGTATGGAAGTTCTGTACAGGGAGATATCCAGGTCGTAATGCGCAAAGGTCAGTGTAGTCGACCCCAGTAACATGGGAGACTTTGACTAATAAACTGTACTAATTGGCCCGACCAAAAATTCTAGAAAAATATGTAGATGGGAATATGAGTGTAGTTTTAGGGGAAAATTCACGGAACTGGATTTGAGTTCCAGAGCTCAAGATATGATTTTTAAAGCGACTAGTACGCAGATTGACAGCTTGTCTGGAAAAATTTAATAAGTGGTTTGAAGTTTTAAACTCGTTTCAACTCCGGCGACGTCGGTCG